>NC_042620.1:56533142-56833142 GCF_901001135.1 Rhinatrema bivittatum | reverse complement strand
ACTGCAAAGCATTTTTAAAATGTGTAGGTTGGCATGTCCTACTGATCTTGCAGGATCAATAGCCAGGAAGTACCAGCTGTGAATTTTAAAAATTTTCACGGTTTCTAAAGTGTGTGGCTCCTATATTTTCACTGTAATGTCTCCAGAGCCTTGTACTGCAGCAAATTCATGGAAAGTAAATTTGTTGCAGTTCAATAAGGTTCTGAGATGGTGATCTGGCATAACCCAGCTGAATAGCACCTCACTGATGCAGGGTTTATTAATATTTTTATAGCAATGTTTCACATTTGCTTTTGTCTTGTGATTGAATTTGAGGCTGCTAGTGTATGATACTATTTGTATCCAAATGTTTCCTTTGCTACCAGGGATGTCTTTATGGAGTAGGGCTGCCATCTAGCTCCAGATTCTCAGGACAGGTTAATCCAGTCCTAGTTTTTATCCTATTGCATGAAGGGACATGTAGTCTTGCTTTTGTTAGGGACTGCAATAGAGAAATCAGAACTACAAGTAGTAGTGCATTTAGTGGAATAAAACCAGGATTGGACCATCCTATCCCAAAAATCTGAAGCCATTTGGCAACCCTATTGTGGAGTGTTGCCCAAAGTTCTCCAGGACTAGTTCCAGAATGCAGTTATTTTCTTTGAGGTTCACGTGCAACATCTGTTGGCATGGCCATGCCCCTGCCACTGTTTTGCATGGTATAGCATCCAGCACCTCCTCCTCTTAGAGAGATGCAAAGAAAATATTGTTTCAGTTTGGTTCTTTTTCTGAAACAAAATAAACATTAAATAAAAAAAAAAATATATATATATATCTACCTTATAAATGGCCTGTGACCGACGGCCCACAAATGCGCAGTAGAGACCAGCTCTACCGCGCATGTGCGGGCGAGCACGTCGCTCTGAGGCAGCTTCAGAAAGAAAAAAAAATGGCGGCGTCCAGTGGCAGCAGCGGCGGTACCGGCAGCGGGCGGCGACGGCGGTAGCGAGCGACGGCGGTAGCGAGCGGCGGCGGTGGCGACGGCGGTAGCGAGCGGCGGCGGTGGCGACGGCGGTAGCGGGCAGCGACGGCGGTAGCGGGCGGTAGCGAGGGAGGGAGAAGAGAGAGAGAGGGAGGGACAGACTGAGTGGGAGGGAGGGACGGAGAGAGAGAGTGGGAGGGAGTGACTGAGTGAGAGGGAGGGATTGAGTGAGGGGGAGGGATTGAGTGAGGGGGAGGGACTGAGTGAGAGGGAGGGAGTGGGACTGAGTGAGAGGGAGAGGGGGGACTGAGGGAGGGAGTGGGACTGGGAGAGAGAGGGAGGGAGTGGGACTGAGGGAGAGTGAGTGGGACTGAGTGAGTGAGAGGGAGGGGGGGGGGGGAGTGACTGAGTGGGAGGGAGGGATTGAGTGAGGGGGAGGGACTGAGGGAGGGAGTGGGACTGAGGGAGAGGACGGAGGGAGTGGGGACTGAGTGAGAGTGAGTGGGACTGAGTGAGTGAGAGGGAGGGAGAGAGGGGGGAGTGAGTGAGACTGAGTGGGAGGGAGGGACTGAGTGATAGGAGAGGGAGGGTGGGGAGGAGTGGGTGAGGGAGGGGGTGGTGAAGAGTGAGGGGAGAGAGAAAGAGGGGGAGGTGAGAGACAGAGGGATGTAGCCCGTTTTAACGGGCTTAACGGCTTGTATATATATATATATAAAGAACTAAAACAAGGCATTCTCTATTTCCCCTGCCACTGCCAACTGAGATAAGGCTTTTGTTCTCTCCCACTGCTGCACTCACAAATAAACCTGAGACCTAGGGCCTCTCCACCACTCTGTGCCACAAATAAGCTGGTCCCAGGGCCTCCCCAGCTTTCACTTACCACTTCCTTGGAGGTCTTTCATGAAGAAAGGAGCAGGAGCAATTCTTAGTTGTTTTTGCCCTTCCGGCTCCCATTTAAAATGAATCTGGCCTCAAGGCATTTACATTTTTTATAGGTGCATTGTTTATAGCCAATACACTTTATGACCTTAAAACAATATGGCACTGGCCAGCCTTGAGGCTGGCTCTATTTTTAAATGTGGGCTGGCAGGGCAGGAGCAACTGGAAATTGCTCCTGCGCTTTTCTTTATGGAACACGTCCAGAGAAGGGATATGCGGGGCCAGGAAGAGACTGGTCATGACTTACTTGACGGAGGCAAGTTGGAGGGGTTCAGTGAGGCCCTGGCTTTTGTTCTTGGGAGGGGGCAGGGAGGTGGTTTGGAGAGGAGCATTGGAGCCAAGGGAGGCCCAGACTCAGCTAATATCACTGTGGAAGGGGGGAGCCTGGGGAGGTCCTCCTTTTTGTTTGTTTGCTTTTTTATTTTTAAAGCAAACTGCAAATATTAACACATTTTTTGATGTTTTCAAGAAAATCTATTTTCAGTTCTTTCTATTCAGAACGAACTGAAAATAGATAATTTCTTTACAAAAAAGCAACAAATTCCTTTAAAACAAGTGGACATCTTGCATTTCTCCTCCTCCTCCTCTTCTGCAATTTCCTCTACCTCTTCAATATACATAGCAGGGGTGTGCTTTTGGGAGTACCTGTCCCATTTACAAGTTTTCCTTCTTCCCCTGCTATGCTGTCCTGCATTTCTCCACCTATTATCTAAAGGACCTAACTAGGGCTAAGTGAGGTTCTTTGTGCACCCCTGTAATCTGACTGCTCTGCCTCCACCCTGCCGCACCACCACCTTTCCCTCTTTTTCTCAACTAACACTGTATCAATTCTTCTTTCTGTAGCTTCCACACTCCTCCTCACACTGCCACCCCTTTCCCTATTTTCCTTACTACAGCTACGCACTCTTTTCTACTCAGTCTTTTACCTCTCACACATCTTATATGCCTATTCAAGCATTCAAATCCTTCAATGCTCCATTCTATAGCCAACTTCATTTACTCTTTCAAGACTCTTATTGAATCAGAAGCTTGATGGAAAGAGATACGCACTCAACCACTCACTATTTGGTCTCACCTACAGACCTGGAATAATCATCAAGGAAAGGACAGATAATGCTCAAAAAGAGTATAAAATATCCAACAAATTTTAAAAGCAGCCCAGGTGCACGCGTATCTCCTGCTGCGCACATATCTCACTTGATTTCAAAAAGAGGTGTGGTCTGGACATGGTTTGGGTAGGTTGTGGGAGTTTCAAGGCAAGGCCAAGAGATGTGTATATAAATACTTATGCGCCCCAGTGCCCACCTAGGTCCACTACTGTGTAACTTTACTTCTGCTGTGGAGGAGATGTAACCGCAAAAATTAAATAGATTAGCTATTTCTGTTGGATTTAAAGGGTCTTGGGTAACTGGGGGGAGGGGGGGGGGGAGTGCAGGCTATCATTCCAGGGGGTTTGGAGTCCTAGCTTTAACTGGGCAAACTGGTGGACTCCTGTTATAAAATGCCCTGACTTATGCATTAGATTCAGGAATTGCGCACCTAGCCGTGCCCCTACTTCAAATTGGGTACACGTGCACACGGCAAGGTTATTTTATAATGTGTGCACATATGTGCGAGCAAGTTATAAAATGGCCATGTATCTGGGTGTGCACTGATGCACACGCACGAATGTGTGCCCGCTTTCCGGTTTGAAAGTTTCCATCTAGGTCAATTGCTACCATGCTCAAGGCTGCACTGATTTGAAAAGAACATGTGCCCAATTTTACAAGGTTACAGCCTAAAAAAGACAAAACCTTCCTGAAGAAAGCTTCAAATTTGTATTGTGACAATGGCACACCATTCTCATGAACCAATAACTGCCACTGTCCTCCTCCCTGACGTAGCTTAACCTCCATATATGCTTACATTCTTGACACCAGTCAGAAAAAATGATCCACACTACTATGCAACATTAAAAACTAGAGATGTGCAGTGATACTGCAATTCGGCTCGGGCTTCATTTTTGACCTGCAGCGGAAAATTTCATTTTTCCCGCGGTTTGAGCTTTTTTTTCAGGGGACGCCGAAACCCGAAAAATGAATTTTTCTGAAATTTCGTAAAAATTGCATTCCTTTTTCGATTCTCCAGAACCAGGATGAATTAGACAATTTCTTTAAAATTGTCTAATTCATGAAAAACAAATGCACATCCCTATTAAAAACTGACCCAAATCTCTCTGTGACTGGGAGAGGAATGGATAAATAGGAAAAAAGTTGTTTATCCTTTCCAGTAATACTAGGCCTATGATACACATCATGAAACTAATAGGTGGCCCAAGGGTTCCGCTCTCCCAAGAGCCAAGTGATGCATGCTGAGCCCACACCATCGGCCCCTGAAGGCTGCACTCTCACAAAAAGTTAGGTGCTCAGCATGGATGTGTCTAACTTATGTGCCTACATTAAGATGAATGAATAGCAGATCTAAAATTATTGCTTCAGTTTAAGGTATCTAAGTTACACAAATCCCCAGCCCAAATATGAGGCACCTATTTTCAGGTGAAATTTAATTTAGCTTCTTAAAATGGAGGCACATAGGTCAGGAGCTCAGAGGACAACGTTTAGTAAGTCATAGGGATGTGAATCGTGTCCTCGATCGTCTTAACGATCGATTTCGGCTGGGAGGGGGAGGGAATCGTATTGTTGCCATTTGGGGGGGTAAAATATAGTGAAAAATCGTTAAAAATCGTTAAAAATCGAAAAATCGAAAAATCGAAAAACCGGCACATTAAAACCCCCTAAAAACCACCCCCGACCCTTTAAATTAAATCCCCCACCCTCCCGAACCCCCCCCAAATAACTTAAATAACCTGCGGGTCCAGCGGCGGTCCGGAACGGGCTCCTGCTCCTGAATCTTGTCGTCTTCAGCCGGCGCCATTTTCCAAAATGGCGCCGAAAAATGGCGGCGGCCATAGACGAAAAAGATTGGACGGCAGGAGGTCCTTCCGGACCCCCGCTGGACTTTTGGCAAGTCTCGTGGGGGTCAGGAGGCCCCCCACAAGCTGGCCAAAAGTTCCTGGAGGTCCAGCGGGGGTCAGGGAGCGATTTCCCGCCGCAAATCGTTTTCGTACGGAAAATGGCGCCGGCAGGAGATCGACTGCCGGCGCCATTTTCCGTACGGAAAATGGCGCCGGCAGGAGATCGACTGCAGGAGGTCGTTCAGCGAGGCGCCGGAACCCTCGCTGAACGACCTCCTGCAGTCGATCTCCTGCCGGCGCCATTTTCCGTACGAAAACGATTCGCGGCGGGAAATCGCTCCCTGACCCCTGCTGGACCTCCAGGAACTTTTGGCCAGCTTGTGGGGGGCCTCCTGACCCCCACGAGACTTGCCAAAAGTCCAGCGGGGGTCCGGAAGGACCTCCTGCCGTCCAATCTTTTTCGTCTATGGCCGCTGCCATTTTTCGGCGCCATTTTGGAAAATGGCGCCGGCTGAAGACGACAAGATTCAGGAGCAGGAGCCCGTTCCGGACCGCTGCCATTCCGGACCGCCGCTGGACCCGCAGGTTATTTAAGTTATTGGGGGGGGGTTCGGGAGGGTGGGGGATTTAATTTAAAGGGTCGGGGTGGGTTTTAGGGGGTTTTAGTGTGCCGGCTCACGATTCTAACGATTTATAACGATAAATCGTTAGAATCTGTATTGTATTGTGTTCCATAACGGTTTAAGACGATATTAAAATTATCGGACGATAATTTTAATCGTCCTAAAACGATTCACATCCCTAGTAAGTCAGTTAGGGCAAAAATATCTGGTGAAAGTTATACATAGAATTTTTCTGGGATATTTAGCAAGGCTTCTGCATGCAAGTCTGCATCTGTTTATACTTGGATAAAGTTACAAATGTAACTTTACTTGGTATATTTAGAACAGGTATTTTCCTGGCCAGAATTCTGCATATAACTTTGGCAGGTAATCACTCAGTATATGCAGTAGATGGCTAAAATGTAGTTCTGCCCCTATAAAGCTTTCATTAATGCCCCTTTTTGTCTGGTTAATTTTTGTGTGCATAACAATTTGTAAATGCAAATGTATGCTATTGGCTATTTCAAAACTCAATTCTGGTACACATAATTTCAAAAGGTTACACACACAAAGGCTTTGATCTATCAGCATCTTTTGAGTATTGGCCTAATAGTTATCATCAACCCTGAACAAGTAATCTGAGTTGAGTTATATAGTTACATATATTTGTTTATTTTAAAATTGGGTAACAGTAATAATATTTATACTAGTGTTCATTCCTATATTCAGTCACATCTCAGCACAATGCAGACTGAATATTGTCAAGCTTGAGATGTAGATTTGATGTTATTTATTATTATTATTATTATTATTATTATTATTATTATAGAGTGGTGCCAGGCCAGGGCATGGACAGGGAGGGGGGGGGAGGTCTGGCCATGCATTCTTATTACATGGTGACATGGCATCGGGCGTTGGGCCACAGTCCCAGATCTTCTCATACTCCCAGCAATGCAGCAGTGGCGTTGTGGTGTGCTGACGTTGGCATGTCATCGCATGTATGATTTGCCACTTTTGCGATGCTGACTACATAAAAAACTGGCACCTGATGCCGGAAGCACAAGGGACGAAGGGTAGGGGAAAGCCTTTTGGGGAGTACAGGGAGGGACAGAGCAGTTCAGGGTGGTACTTGGCTCCCCCATTGGGGGCTTCAAACAGGTGGCCATGCAAAAGGTGGACTGGACAGTCAGAAGAATTGTTGGACCAGAGGCAGCATGGATTCACCAGGGGAAGGTCCTGTCAGACAAATCTGATTGACTTTTTTGATTGGGTGACTAGGGAATTGGATCGAGGAAGAGCACTCAATGTCATCTACTTGGATTTCAGCAAAGCTTTTGATACGGTCTTGCTCAGGAGGCTTGTGAATAAAATGAGAAGCTTAGGAGTGAGTGCCTGTATTGCTTAGGAGTGAGTGCCTGGATTGCAAACTGGTTGATGGACAGAAGACAATGTGTGATGGTAAATGGAACTTACTCTGAAGAAAGAGCAGTGTTAAGCGGAGTGACGCAAGGATTGGTGTTGGGACCGGTCCTGTTCAATATCTTTGTGAGCGACATTGCGAACGGGATAGAAGGTAAGGCTTGCATTTTTGCAGATGATACTTAGATCTGCAACAGAGTGGACATGCCGGAAGGAATGGAGAGAATTAGACAGGATTTAAGGAAGCTGGAAGAGTGGTCGAAGATATGGCACCTGAGATTCAATGCGAAGAAGTGCAGAGTCATGCATATGAGGTGTGGAAATCCAAAAGAACTGCATTTGATGAGGGGTGAAGGGCTGATTTGCAAGGAGCAGGAGAGAGACCTTGGGTTGATAGTGTCTAATGATCTGAAGTCGACGAAACAATGTGACAAGGCGATAGCTAAAGCCAGAAGAATGCTGGGCTGCATAGAGAGAGGAATATCTAGTAAGAGAAAGGAAGTGATGATCACCTTGTACAGGGCCTTGTTGAGGCTTCACCTGGAGTACTGTGTTCAGTTCTGGAGACTGTATCTCCAAAGGGACAGAGACAGGATGGAGGCGGTCCAGAGAAGGGCGATCAAAAAGGTGGATGGTCTTCATAAAATGACTTATGAGGCGAGATTGAAGAACCTAAATATGTATACCCTGGAGGAGAGGAGGAGCAGGGGTGATATGATACAGACTTTTCATTGGAAAAAATTCAGTAGAATGAGGGATCACGATTTGAAACTCCAGGGAGGAAGACTCAGAACCAGTGTCAGGAAGTATTTCTTCATGGAGAGTGTGGTGGATGCCTGGAATGCCCTTCTGGAGGAAGTGGTGAAGACTCAAACAATAATTTCAAAGGGGCATGGGATAAACACTGTGGATCCATAAATGCTAGAGGATGGGAATGAAGAGAAGAGCCATGGGGGTGGCTTGCTGGAATGGTGGCTACTACCTGGTGATTACTACCCTTACTCAATAAGCCTTCACACGGTTAATGAAACTCCAACATTGCTCTCTGCTTCAATGGCAAGGGGAAATGTGGAAAAGTGGATTTGCATTCAGACAGCAACCACCAAGGACTGAACTACACAGTCTCAATAAACAAATAAGCATTGGGGTAGCTTGCCTATTGCGACAAGCTACCCCAAACCAATTAAGCCTGATACTTCACTTTGAATGCATATACAGCATTGCTCTCTGCTTCAATGGCAGAGGGAAATAGGGATGTGAATCGTTTTTCGACGATTAAAATTATCGTCCGATAATTTTAATATCGTCTTAAACCGTTATGGAACACAATACAATAGAGATTCTAACGATTTATCGTTATAAATCGTTAGAATCGTGAGCCGGCACATTAAAACCCCCTAAAACCCACCCCCGACCCTTTAAATTAAATCTCCCACCCTCCCGAACCCCCCCCAAATGACTTAAATAACCTGGGTGTCCAGCGGCGGTCCGGAACGGCAGCGGTCCTGAACGGGCTCCTGCTTTTGAATCTTGTTGTCTTCAGCCGGCGCCATTTTCCAAAATGGCGCCGAAAAATGGCGGCGGCCATAGACCAACACGATTCCACGGCAGGAGGTCCTTCCGGACCCCTGCTGGACTTTTGGCAAGTCTTGTGGGGGTCAGGAGGCCCCCCCCCCAAGCTGGCCAAAAGTTCCTGGAGGTCCAGCGGGGGTCAGGGAGCGATTTCCCGCCGCGAATCGTTTTCCGTACGGAAAATGGCGCCGGCAGGAGATCGACTGCAGGAGGTCGTTCAGCGAGGCGCCGGAACCCTCGCTGAACGACCTCCTGCAGTCGATCTCCTGCCGGCGCCATTTTCCGTACGGAAAACGATTCGCGGCGGGAAATCGCTCCCTGACCCCCGCTGGACCTCCAGGAACTTTTGGCCAGCTTGGGGGGGGCCTCTTGACCCCCACAAGACTTGCCAAAAGTCCAGCGGGGGTCCGGAAGGACCTCCTGCCGTGGAATCGTGTTGGTCTACGGCCGCCGCCATTTTTCGGCGCCATTTTGGAAAATGGCGCCGGCTGAAGACAACAAGATTCAATAGCAGGAGCCCGTTCTGGACCGCTGCTGTTCCGGACCGCCGCTGGACACCCAGGTTATTTAAGTCATTTGGGGGGGAGGGTTCGGGAGGGTGGGGGATTTAATTTAAAGGGTCGGGGGTGGGTTTTAGGGGGTTTTAGTGTGCCGGCTCACGATTTTACGATTTTTCACGATATTTTACCCCCCCAAACAGCAACAATACGATTCCCTCCCCCTCCCAGCCGAAATCGATCATTAAGACGATCGAGGACACGATTCACATCTCTAGAGGGAAATGTGGAAAACTGGATTTACAGTCAGACAACATCCAACAAAGCATTGATTTGTGCAGTCTGGGTAAAGCAGCATCGGAGGTAACTTTCTTGATGCGGCATTTACTACCTTTAATCATTAAGCCTTATGCTTCACCTTTGATGCAACTCCAACATTACTCTCTACATAAATGGCAGGGGGTGGCAGGAAATTTGAATCAAACAGTTACCAACAAGGGCTCTGAACTTGGTGTTTGGTTAAACAGATAAGTATGGGAAAATAATTGTGGGAGCTTGTTGGGCAGACGGATGGGCTGTTTTGTCTTTTTCTGCCATCATTTCTGTTTCTATGGATTGCAGGACATTGATCCCAATCTGTCCCTTTGCTCCTGCTCCCCACACTGCAGGCTTCTGCCTTGTTCTCACCCTTCCTCCCAGAACATTCAGTTAGTAGCTTAGTCAGCATTCCCTGTATATGAAGTTGTTTCTGATGTTATATATTTGTATTGTTGAAGCTGTGGGATGGGGGTGCCCGAGCCTGGAAGGGGGTTTGTTTCATATCCAAGGCAATGCATGGTATCACCAGTATGCTGAACCATCTCTGCTAGGGACTGTCTGTCTTCAGGGCTGGATGGCCCCGGGTTGACTGCAGACCAGATATTTCACCCAAGTGGGCAGTTAACTTGCTTGTGTGTGGAGGGCTGACCAAAAAGCCCACAAGGAGTGAGCGCCACTCGCAAGGACAAGGCTTTGCTAGACAGCAGCCAGCCTTTGAGTCCAGGTGCCCGATGGTTAGTACTTGCTATTATGGCTCTGATTCCAAGGACTTTATTGTGACATTGTTTGTATAATAAAGCTGCGGCCTATTTTCACCAAGTCCTTGATGTCTCAGTTGTTGTGTAAGGGATCCCAAGTGCGCATGGTCCTTCCCCCACAACATGGTGATGCACTGGTCATTGCTGTACAGGTTGTATCATTGCTGATAGTAATAGTATTGTTCAATTATGTTTGAAAAACATGGGCATATGAAGATAAAGTGTTAATAACAACAATCATGGAAATAATGAGAAGAAAAGTATAGAATCATAGTTAAGAATGTAGATATAGCATTTTCATTTATTGACTACTTGAATTATTATTTATTAGAAATATGAATATAAAACAAAGGTATATAATCATTTATTACAAACTGGTTAACACCTTCCATTGATAATATTTAATCATTTTACTCTTCAATAAGGATGCTAAACAAAATGAATTTATTTTTTTGATGGAAATTCAGGAACCTAGTTTCGCACATGGGCTCAATACACTGGTTTTCATTTTCCTTTTTTTTTTCTAACAGATTATTTTCCCTTCAGGAACATTTTTTTTTTCAGCTGATGTGAATGATTGAGGAATGAGTTTGACAGTGAGGGCATCAAGCATTGATTTTAACAGCACCAGAGTTTTATGCGGCTTCTTTGACAGTAACAGCCATAATGATTTCCACAGGGCTGATGGAAGTCCTTTCCTATCAGACAACAGTAATAAGCCTGAGGACTTCATAGAAGAGTGGAGGTACAAAGTAGAAAGATTTTAAACCTGTAAGCTGAACTAAAAATCATTGTAAAGTGTCTGTGCTGTACATTTTCCTCTCTATATAGTCTTTTAACTGCATGCTAGGGACTTGTCTAATAAAATGAATACATAGAAAGAGAGAGAGTATAAATGTACAAGTATGCTTTAGTTTCTATTTGAAATAAAACATGATATTAGCTTAATACATAAAGAGAAATTTATATTAACAAATGATTTTATGATAAAAGCAGTAGAAGCATATCTGGAGAAGAGTTAAGAACCCAGGGAAACTATAATGTTTTAATCAAGAACATATCTGCATAGGAGAAAAGGATAAACTTCAGCATTTTGTATAGCCACATGCTAATTTTGACTAGAAAACACCAAAGATCAACAATTCTCACTCAATAACAGGGAAAATTTTAGTCACACAGTTTTTTTGTTTTGTTTTTTTTTTATTAGCTACAAGTTACACAGGTAAAAAAAAAGAAAAAAATCTATGATTCAGACTAACTATACACTAGAAAGTATATATGATTATTTTAAAACAGAATATTACCATGTATTATACCTTCCATGACTTAAACACTCCTCCTGGAATAACCATTTTTTCAGTAAATAAATATAGCTGCATTGTGAAAAAAACATGCCCTTGTCAATTTTCTTACCTTGGGATGTACCTATTAGTAAAACTTTTCTTACCTTGGGATGAACCTATTAGGTTACAAATTTTTACAATTTTTACTATCATTAAAATCATCCATTGTACCTGAAGACTAGAGGATAGCTAATGTAACCCCAATATTTAAAAAGGGTTCCAGGGGCGATCCAGGAAAACTACAGACTGGATAGCGTGACTTCAGTGCCAGGAAAAATAGTGGAAAGTGTTCTAAACATCAAAATCACAGAACATATAGAAAGACATGGTTTAATGGAACAAAGTCAGCATGGCTTTACACAAGGCAAGTCTTGCCTCACAAATCTGCTTCACTTTTTTGAAGGAGTTAATAAACATGTGGATAAAGGTGAACCGGTAGATGTAGTGTATATAGATCTGCATTCTTTTATCACGAATTAGGCAATTTCAATGAAATTGCCTAATTCGTAGTGGTTTGGGGGACCTGAACCATGAAACAGATTTTCTCTGAACTTCGGGGAAAATTCGTTTTTCGGGTCAGTGTGGGGGGAGGGGCACATTTATAAAAATAAATAAATAAATAAACACCACCCCAACCCTTCAATTTTACTTTCTTACAACCCCCCCACATCCCAATCCCTCCCCAAGACTTACTAAAAGCCCTGGTGGTCTAGCAGGGTCCTGCGAGCGATCTCTCCCTCCGGGCCGTCGGGCTGTCAGGCCTACTACAAATCAAAATGGCACTGATGGCCCTTGCCCTTACGATGTCACAGGGGCTACCAGTGCCATTGGTCGGCCCCTGTCACATGGTAGGAGCAATGGATGGCCGGCACCATCTTGTGCTTCTACCATGTGACAGGGGCGATCAATGGCACCGGTAGCTCCTGTGACATCGTAAGGGCAAAGGGCCATTGGTGCCATCTTGATTCGTAGCAGGCCCGACAGCCCAGAGGGAGAGATCGCTCGCGGGACCCCGCTGGACCAGCAGGGCTTTTAGTAAGTCTTGGGGAGGGATCGGGATGGTGGTGGGGGGTTGTAAGAAAGTAAAATTAAAGGGTTGGGTGGTTTTTACCGATTTTTTAATTTCCCGATTCGATTTTTTTTTCAATTCGTTTTCCGTCTCGTTTTCCCGATCCACGCCGACAAAAAACGATCGGCCGAAAAATGAAATTTTTTATGAAGCGCCCGAACCGAAATATGTCCTGATACAAAAAAACGAAGCTCATCTCTAGTAGTGTACTTGGTTTTTCAGAAGGCGTTTGACAAAGTTTCTCAGGAGAGGCTTCTAGGAAAAGTAAAAAGTCATGGGATAGGTGGTGATGTCCTTTCATGGATTACAAACTGGCTAAAAGACAGGAAACAGAGTGTAGAATTAAATGGACAAATTTCTCAGTGGAAGGGAGTGGGCAGTGGAGTGCCTCAGGGATCTGTATTGGGGCCCTTACTTTTCAATATATTTATAAATGATCTGGAAAGAAATACGACGAGTGAGGTAATCAAATTTGCAGATGATACAAAATTGTTCAGAGTAGTTAAATCACAAGCAGATTGTGATAAATTGCAAGAAGACCTTGTGAGACTGGAAAATTGGCCATCAAAATGGCAGATGAAATGTAATGTGGATAAGTGCAAAGTGATGCATATAGGGAAAAATAACCCATGCTATAGTTACACAGTGTTAGGTTCCATATTAGGTGCTACCACCTAAGAAAGAGATCTAGGCGTCATAGTGGATAACACATTGAAATCATCAGCTCAGTGTGCTGCGGCAGTCAAAAAAGCAAACAGAATGTTGGGAATTATTAGAAAGGGAATGATGAATAAAATGGAAAATTTCATAATGCCTCTGTATCGCTCTATGGTGAGACCGCACCTTGAATACTGTGTACAATTCTGGTTGCCACAGCTCAAAACAGATATAATTGTGATGGAGAAGGTACAGAGAAGTGCGACCTATGAGGAAAGACTAAAGAGGTTAGGACTTTTCAGCTTGGAGAAGAGACGGCTGAGGGGGGATATAATAGAGGTGTTTAAAATCATGCAAAATCTAGAATGGGTAGATGTGAATCGGTTATTTACTTTTTCAGATAATAGAATGACTAGGGGGCACTCCATTAAGTTAGCATGTGGCACATTTAAACTAAAAGAGAGGCTGCTACAGTAAAGCAACATCACCAAGTATTGGAGACGCTGGCTTCTTCAGTAGAGGAACTACTCTCCCAGCTACAAGAGACTGCTATGGCCAACCCTGTGGGCCTCCCGGCCACTATGCTTCCTAGAGCAACTTTGGCACTTCCTGCACCTCCAAGGTACAATGGGGATCCACACTCCTGTCGTTGCTTCCTTAATCAGTGCTTTATGAAATTTGCTCTCCTGCCTTCCTTGTTTTTGAAGGAGATCATGAAGGTCACCTTCATCCTGTCCCAGTTGGACAGGCATGGACCTCTCCCTTATGGGAATGTTCTGATCCCATCCTCTCCAAGATGTCTGAATTCATTACTCTTTTCAAGCAGACATTTGGAGATCCTGGTCGGATGGCTATTGCCAGTCATAATCTACTCCATCTTTGTCAAGGGTCAAGGACCCTCTCTGAATACATGGTGGAGTTCCGAACCTTAGCTTGAGTGTGAAGACAATTGCCTACAAGCTATCTTCCTAGAAGGACTCTCATCTGCTTTAAAGGATGAGCTCTTCGTCCGTGAGACTCCCACGTCTCTAGAGAACCTGATATCGCTTGCCGGAAGGATCAGTCATCTCCTCTGGCAAAGACACCTAGAATTAAAGGCTCTGCGCTCTTATGCAGTATGGCCTACAAGCATACCCTATACTCCTACAAGGAACGTAACACCACCATATTCCTCCATGGTGGAACCTATGGAGGTGAACCGGGGACTGCTGTCTCCCACTGAACATCTCCGCTGTAGAAAAGAGGGGCTTTGCCTTTACTGTGGTATTTCTGGATAGCGTGTGTAGTGCTGCCCGGTCCGTCTGTGAAAATGCAATACCTGAGCCCAGCGGGGGTCCCGAGCTTGGCTGCAACTGTTTCTGGCCCTCAACTCCTGTTTCCAGTATCCCTGGGCATCAAGACCCACACACTCACCACCACTGCTCTCCTTGATACCGGAGCGAGTGGCAGTTTCATTATGGACAATATCACCAAAATCTTGGGGATACCACTTCAACCATTGGAGGTGAGTCTCTGTATCACTTCCATTCAAGGAAAACATCTTCTCTGTCTAATCACCCATCAGACCATGGCTATTCACCTGTCAGTGGGCACATTGCATAAAGAAGAAATATCCTTCTACGTGTTGAAACACTCACCGCATCCAGTAATTCTGGGGTTGCCTTGGCTCCAGATTCATGAACCCCAGTTCGATTGGCAATCCCTGTAGCTGGTACGGTGGGGTCTGAAATGCCAAGCTACTTGTCTCCAGCTGGTGTCTCCCATGATCCTGGTTTTGAAGTTTACAACCCTTCCTGGTCTGCCTTCTCAGTAAGCGGAATTCTCAAAACAGAAAGCAGACACTTTGCCTCCATTACGTAAGTTCAACTGTCCCATTGAACTGCTGTCGGGCATGATGCTTCCCTAAGGCAGAACCTATACCTTGTCACAGCCTGAGATGCAGGCTATGTCAGAGTACATAAAAGAAAACGTGTAGAAGGGGTTTATTAGACCATCTGATTCGCCCGATGGAGCGGGGTTCTTTTTTATGAAGAAAACAGATGGTGGACTCCACCCCTGTATTGACTATCGGGGTCTCAACACCATAACGTGCAAGGACCGTTACCCACCACCCCTTATCAGTGAATTATTTGACCGCCTCGAAGGTGCCAGGGTGTTTACCAAGCTGGATTTGAGAGGTGCGCATAATCTAGTACACATCCAACCTGATGACATCCAGAAGACAGTGTTTAATACTAGGGATGGCCATTATGAATACATGGTCATGCCCTTTGGGCTATATAATACCCCAGCCTTATTTCAGCGTTTCATGAATGAGATCTTCAGGGACCTATTGTACAAGTTTATTGTCATCTACCTTGACAACATTTTGATATTCTCCAAGGACATCAAAATTCACCATGAACATGTTCGTACTGTCCTCCAACGACTATGAGAGAATCATCTATACACTAAACTAGAAAAATGTTTTTTTGAACGCACTCATCTACCCTTCCTAGGACATATAATATTTGACCGAGGTTTTTCCATGGACCCGGAGAAAGTCCAAGGAATCCGTGACTGGCCACAGCCAATTGGGCTTCAAGCCTTGTATTGGTTCCTAGGCTTTACTATTATTGGAGCTTCATTGCCAACTACTCCTCCATGGTCGCCCCACTCACATTGATGACTAAGAAGAGGGCCAATACCCAAGTCTGGACACCAAGAGCCATCGCGGCCTTCCAAAGGCTCAAGGATGCCTTCATACAACAAAATCCACCTACAGGAAATCCCTGAGGCTTGCTAAAGCCACTCCCAGTGCCTACAGAACCCTGGTCCAGTATTTCAACAGATTTCATCACGGATCTTCCACCATCACAAGGCAACATGGTGATCTGGGTCATAGTCGACCGCTTCTCCAAGATGGGGCACTTCATCCCATTACCAGGTCTTCCGTCAGCCCCGGAACTAGCAAAACTCTTCTTGAGAAACATCTTTTGACTTCACGGGCTCCCCAAGGAGATTGTCTCCAATCAGGGACCACAGTTTGCCACCAAGTACTGGCGCTCCCTATGCCATAAATTCAGTATTTCCTTGAGTTATACCTCGGCCTACCACCCCCAGGCCAATGGGCAGGCTGAGAGAATGAATTGGACTTTGAAAATGTTCCTACGTTCATACATCAATGACCAACAGAATGATTGGTCAGACCTCCTCCCTTGGGCCGAGCTGTCACATAATACTCATCTCACAGCAGCCACCAATGTGTCTCCCTTTTCAGTGGTCTTTGGAAGGTAGCCCCATCTGCCTCTTCCTGTTCCTGTTATGGTTTTGTCTCCTGCAGCACAATCCATGGCTCAAACCATCCGCCAAGTATGGACTCAAGTACGAGAATGTCTCTCGCAGGCTGCTGAGCACACTAAACGCAGCTCGGTTCTCCATCAATGACCTGCTCCACTCTTCCGACCTGGACAGAAAATTTGGCTGAGTGCCCACCATCTCCGTCTTCCATCTCATTGGCTGGCCCTGAAGTATTTCGGTCCTTTTCCAATATTCAGAAGAGTGGGAGCCGTTTCCTATCAGCTCAAGCTACCCCGGTCCATGGGCATCCACAACACGTTCCACGTGTCATTGCTGAAGCCTCTTGTCATGATAAGCCCTCTCGCAAAGATCCTCCAGCTCCATGCATCTCGGCAGAACCTGATACTTCTCTGCAGGTAAGAGAAGTCCTTGATGTCCGACAACATCGGGATAAATTGGAGTTTCTCCTCACTTGGGAGGGCTATGGGACCGATGAGAACTCGTGGGAACCATCTCAGAATATCCTTGACAAGGATCTCTTGAAGATCTTCCATAGACAGAATCCTGAGAAACCCCAGCCGCATAGGGGGAGGCCTAGAAGGGGGGGGGGGGGTACTGTTATGCACCCTACCCGTGGTCGTCCCATGCATGGGACCACTCACCTTCGGGGTCACACAGCGGGTCCCAGCTCTGTCTCCCTCGTGGCTCTTGTAAGTCCAGCTAGGCCCCGGCATCCCGCAGCGGCGGTTGCCGGGCCTTCAGTCGCATGCCAGGCCTCACGCTGGGCCTCGGTGTCTCAGCAGCTAGCCACACCCCTTTGCACAAGAGCATGGACCAGCCGCTCTGATGTTGGTTCCAGGGCGGGGTCTAGTTCCACGGCGCACCCTGATTGAACTCATGTTATAAGGAAGTTCCTGGCCTCACTTCCTTGCCTTGGCAATTGGGTCGGTTTGTTCCTGAGATTGCTCTTGCTTGTTCCTAGTCTCGTTCCAGGATCCTTCTGTTCCTGCTTGTACCTGCTTCCTTGCCCTGCTTGTTCCAGTGTTCGTTGTTCGTCTCCCTGGTCTTACCCCAGACTGACTTACTGGTAAAGACCTCAGCTTGTTCCTGACCTGCCTGCCACCTGCCAAAGACCTCAGCTTGTTCCTGACCTGCCTGCATGCCTGCTGCCTGCCAAAGACATCAGCTTGTTCCTGACCTGCCTGCCTGCCTGCCTGCTGCCTGCCAAAGACCTCAGCCCGCTCTTCGACATTACCTGACCTCTGGATCTTGACCCTTGCTTCGTTGACCACTCTTTGGACTGATTCTTGGACTTTGACCTTGCTCGCCTGACCTTGCTTGATTCTGGCTCTGTCCCTAGCCTTGTCCTCACCAACACTATTCAGGTTCCAGTGCCAGCCCCTGACGAAATAACTGACGAAACACGAGCCGTGTCTTGGGCAGGAGTCTCTACTTGTGGATCTCCACATTTATTCATTTTTGCTCATCTCCCAGCGTGCAGCCACCAGCACAACAAAGAATAATATAAGTACAATGGAACCGCATATGTTGCGCAATATTTAAGTGCATACAAGTTCCCAGCGGGAAAGCAGCATATAAAGTGTCAGCGGGAAAATATTTGAACTTTGAATAAGTAGCGCTCAAGCGCTATATATTGCTGACAAAAATCTGCCAGCGGGAAAGCAATATATAAATTGCCAGCGGGAAAGTGTCTGAACTCTTAACTCTTCAACAAAGTCGCCGTGCAATTCAGTATATATTGCTAAGAGTAGCACTTAGTATTTGCAGATAGAAGTTCAAAAAATAATATAAGAAATATACTTGCTTGCTACCTTTGTTCATTGTTAAAAAGAGGAAAAAGAAAAAAAAGGAAAACAGAGTAAAATTTGTGAGTGAGACCTATTAGGAGTGAGATCCATGATTATATATGATTGAAAGATGGTGAATTAATGTACCTGTAGAATTACAGGATACACTAAGCAAGAGCTATTGGTAATTAGTAGGGATGTGAATCGTTTTTTGATGATTTAAAACAATCGTCAGATATATTTTAAATCGTCAAAAATCATTAGAGCCGTGATACAATAACAATTCCCTCGATTTATCGTCAAAAATCGTAAATCGGGGGAGGGGGGGAGGGCGGGAAAACCGGCACACCAAAACAACCCTAAAACCCACCCCGACCCTTTAAAAGAAATCCCCCACCCTCCCGAACCCCCCCAAAATGTTTTAAATTACCTGGGGTCCAGTGGGGGGGTCCCGGCGCAATCTCCCACTCTCGGGCCACGGCTGCGTTAAGAGAAATGGCGCCGGTGGCCCTTTGCCCTTACCATATGACGGGGCAAAGGTAGCGCCAGCGCCATTTTGGTTCCTGTGACCTGACGTCACTAGTGCAGGAGATTGCTCCCGGACCCCCGCTGGACCCCCAGGGACTTTTGGCCAGCTTGGGGGGGCCTCCTGACCCCCACAAGACTTGCCAAAAGTCCAGCGGGGGTCCAGGAGTGACCTTCTGCACTCGGGCCGATTTGCCAATATTCAAAATGGTGCCGGCGCTACCTTTGCCCTCACTATGTCGACATAGTGAGGGCAAAATGGCTCCGGCGCTTCCTTTGCCCTCACTATGTCGACATAGTGAGGGCAAAATGGCTCCGGCGCTTCCTCCTAACTCCTCCCCTTCATGCTCCCCCGTTGCCTTTTCTCGAACCTTCTGCCTATCCTTAATACCATCTCTATATTCCCGCTCGCCTGCTTTTCCCCAGGTTATGGTTGCAGCGCTGGTCAGGCACGCTGCTTCTCTTTAATTACATCATATGAAGCAGTTCTATTGATAATATAGTCTATTTGGAGGCAAATGACCTAGCTATAAACAGAGAGGTCAATATTGAAAAAAATTCTGTGCACCTAAGTTATGGGTCATTCATCAAATTGCGTTGGAGACTGAACACATGATAATGGGGTTTAATACAAATTGTGCATGTGATAAATAGCACAACGCAAGTTAACATGAAAATTTTAATTTTAGCATGCAAGTGGGAGGAGTTAGAGCAAATTAAGGTGTTCTACCACATTCTGCTATAGAATAACGCACACTAATGCATGATTTAATGTCAGAAAATAACTACACCTTTTTTTGTTTTTTTTGCAGTACCAGGAAAAAAAGTTTTTAGCATGAGTCTGCGACCATTATTGCGGATTGTGGCTATTATTTCGGTGGTTATTGAGGACGATAAAAAGAGGTATTTGATCAGACACACTTACCAGATCCTTCTGGGCCAATAAAAACCCCTGTTGTCACCGGGCTTGTGTTCTTCAACCCTTAATGTTTGTGGCAAGATTACTGGTTGGGGATACTAGATGCTTCATGAGGCTCACTACAGACAACAACAAGAGGAACAACAACCACAAGAATAGGCATGGAAAGTTCTAACCCCTCCTAGGGAAGTCATTGCATTGGAGCCCACTCTACTAGCCTCACAGGGAAAGGGTCGTGGGCCACGACAGTGCCTGGCATGCAGGCAGGAATAGAGGAGGAGATATAGGGTGTGCATTTTTCCTCCACAGCTTCATTGCTTGGCATTCCAGTGGATTATTTGGGTAGCAGGTATCACCTCAGCTCTCAAACTATCCTGGAATTATATGAAGAAATCAGGGAGGATCTGGATCCAGTCATGGAAAGATCCCATGTAGTGCTGAGCCTTACCAAACTTTTGGCCACACTGCATTTCCTGGCAAGCGGCTTCTTCCAAATGACAGTAGGGGGTCATGGGGGAAATGTCCCAAACCAAGTCATAAGAGCTGAATCTGACCACATAAATCGTTCCTTAGCATTTCCTCAGGATAGTAGGGATGTGAATCGTGTGCCTGATTGTCTTAACGATCGGGTTCGGCTAGAGGGAGAAAAAAATCTGATCAGTATTGATGTGAATTGGAATCGGTTCTGATTCATATTGTTAATTTTTTTTTAGTGAGGCCTGACCCTTTAAAATTGACCCCTTACCTTCCCCCACCCTCCCGAACCCCCAAAACTTTTTACGAGTACCTGGTGGTCCAGTGGGGGCGCGGGGACCGATCTCCTGCTCTCGGGCCATCGGCGCCATTTTGGCTGCCACTCAAAAATGGCGCCGATGGCCCGATAAAAAAAAACCAACTCGACCCTTTAAAAATGACCCCTTAGCTTCCCCCACCCTCCTGAGGCCCCCAAAACATTTTAAAATTACCTGGTGGTCTAGTGGTGGTCCCGGGAGTGATCTCCCATTCTCAGGCCGTCGGCTGCCACTCATAAAGATGGCCCTCTTTCATCTTTAAAGATGGCGCCGGCCAGTCAGTGCTCCTACCATGTGACAGGGGCCGGCCAATGGCACAGATACCGTGTCACATGGTTAGGGCAAAGGGCCATCGGTGCCATCTTTATGAGTGGCAGCCGACGGCCTGAGAATGGGAGATCACTCCCGGGACCACCACTAGACCACCAGGTAATTTTAAAATGTTTTGGGGGGGTTCGAGAGGGTGGGGGAAGCTAAGGGGTCATTTTTAAAGGGTCGGGTTGGTTTTCTTTTATCGGGCCATCGGCGCATTTTTTGAATGGCAGCCAAAATGGCGCCGATGGCCCGAGAGCGGGAGATCGGTCCCCGTGCCCCCACTGGACCACAGGTACTCGTAAAAAGTTTTGGGGGGTTCGGGAGGGTGGAGGAAGGTAAGGGATTAGTTTTATAGGGTCGGGGTGGGTTTAGGGGTTGTTTTGGTGTGCCGGTTTTCCCGCCCTCCCCCGATTTATGATTTTTCACGATAAATCGGGGGAATTTCTATTGTATCGTGACTCTTAACGATTTTTGACGATTTAAAAAATATCTGACAATTTTTTTAAATTGTCAAAAAACAATTCACATTCCTACAGGATAGGAAGGACTTGATGGAATTGAAGAGAGGTTTTTATGACATTGCTAACTTTCCCACTGTTCTGGGAGCTATTGACTGCACTCACGAAGCCATCATCACACCCCAAGACAGGGAGGAGATCTTCCACAACAGAAAGCTCTTCCACTCCATCAATGTGCAAGTGGTTTGTGATGCTTGAATGTACATCCTCAACATGGTGGTCAGGTATCCGGGAGCTGCTCATGATTCCTTTATACTTATGGAATCCAGCCTCTTTGAAAATATTGAGGAAGGCCTCTATGGTGATGGTTGGCTCATAGGTAAGACAGATGCTTCTTTCTCTATTCCTTCTCCGGCTATCTGTTTGCAGCAAATGGCATGGACATGGGGAGGGGGGGGGGGAGCTTTGGGGGATGTAACAATGTCGCTGACATGACATGTGGCTTGTACAGTTAGGTTTGCAGGCCCTTGTGCCAGGGCCTGCCTTTCCCACCCTATGCACAAGAGGCTTGCTAATCTTGTGAGGCCAAACATTGCACGTGCCCTAAAGCTTGGTGTGTGAGCAGCCACTACACACTTTCTACAGGTTCATTGTAAAAAATGCCCTTTTCCAATCTTCCCATTTGGACCAGTCAAAATCTCACAGATGAATCACAGCATTTAAGTTTCCAAACTACTGGTACTTGCACATCATATGTGGCCTGTTAGTCATGGGTCAGCCAGGATGTCAGGCACAGTTTGTCTTGCCCACTACAAAGGTAAACCAGAAGCAGCAGCAAGTGCATTTTTTAGCCTGGCATATTACCTGTGTCAGGGTAAAAAAAAATTGTATCTGTGGAGGGCATATGGCAGAGCATCCAGGGATGTGCGCATTCAGACCACAAGGTAGAGCTTTTTATGCTAGGACAGGTGTGGCACCTCTGATGTACTGCTTTAGGGTTTGATGGCTGCTATGAATGAGTAATCTTAACTTGGTTGTGAGGGGCTGCAACACATTTGGTTTAATCTCCAGATGCAGTTTATTAAACTGGAAGATGTGACCTAGATTCAGCTAATGCTATGCTGTTCATATAGTGTTCCAGAAAAAGGTGGCATGCATCTAGGGAAAGGAAATAGGCTTTTAAGGCTGAGACTAAGCTACAGGCTAGCTTCTACTGTCTTACAGCATGCAATGCCTTGGCAGAAAAATACCAGAGTGACTGTGGTGTCATTGATGTCCCTATTCTGTCTTTGCCACAGGAGATTCGGGATATGGTTGCAGGACCTGCCTTCTCACCCCCGTTGCTAATCCCAACATGCCAGCAGAGACGTACAATGAGGCCTTATGTTTTTTACCTGCTATGTTATAGAATGCACATTTGGAGTTCTCAAAAGTACATTTTACTGTTTGGGCAAAATGGGTGGAGTTTTAATGTATGCCCCACCCAAAGTAGCATATATAGTGCTGCTTTGCTGTGTATTCCATAATCTCGATCTTCGCCATGGCATACCAATGGAGATACTTCTGTATCTACCCCAGGATTCCCCATGTACACCCCCTCAAGCCAAGGACACCACGGTAAGTGGCATCCAGCTTAGTCAAAACCTCATAGAATGCTACTTTGCCTGATAGGCCTCAACTACCACGTCCCCTTCCATAGAAGTGGGTCAGTAGAGTATTTGCAGCTGCTCTCCTCTCTATCATCTTTCTTTCAGTCACTGCTCCTTTGCCTGGGTCATTGTGTAACAGAAAACATGCATGTCTATTTAGGCTTCATCTCCACAATGGAGCAATATACTGTATCTGAAAGATTGTAGTCAAATTAAAGATAACACCAAATATTAGAGATGTGCATCATTATTTTAATCATTTTGGCTTCATTTTGGGGCCCCCCATGGGAAATTTCATTTTTTCACGCAGTACAGAGTTTTTTTTATTGTTGTTTTTTTAGGGGGTCCTGATTTTCCGGTTAGTGAGCACTAACTCCCGATAGTGCACGCTAACGGGTAAAAGTTAGCATGCACTAACTGGAGTTAGCGCGTACTAACGGGAGTTATCGCACACTAACTCCCATTAGTGTGCACTGATCTGAAAAAATAATTTTTCTGAAATTTCAGAAAAATTCCATTCATTTTTTGCTTCCCCCGAACCATATTGGATTAGGCAATTTCAACGAAATTGCCTAATTTGGGAAAAACAAATGCACATCTCCAGTAAATACATGTGGCTGGCCTAATGTTTTCCGACTGATAGTGATTCTAAAAGAGTCATGTGTTGCAAGACAGTTCGTGTACGACTGCCAACACGGTATACATAGCATGGCCTAGCTTGCGGCATTTGGCTTGCTGGGCCTAGCCCTCACATGTGGGTAAGATAGTGACATAGGTATGATGGGACTCCCACTGGGCCTTGAACATGGAGAGCAACAACTCTAGAAAACCTATAAATCACAAGTAGCTTGGAAGCTTAAAGCACAGCCTAAAGCTACTGGAAGACAATTTAAGGTATCAATCACAGAGTTCCCATTTTATAGCCTCATTCATAGCTGACAAACATCTGCATGTCAAGTTATACACCTGTACTTGGGATGCTTTCTGCCTCATGGGCTTTCAAAGACACTGATGACAGCAGTGCCTCAGCTGTTTCATAACCAATGCTGACATCAGAGTGCTCATCTAGTAGGCCTTCACTTACAGTCTTTGGTAAAGCACCTGTGCAACATTATTGTATTCCCACAATGCTCACAGGTCCTTACAAGCTAGCATACCACTTTGTGGTTGCATTCATTCATACACAGATGCTCCATGCTACACATATCTAGGCAAATGCTACACATACCTAGGCAAATTGTCAACCTTTGGTACAACAACAACAACCTCAAAAACGACTCACAAGACCAGAAAACACTGAACATTCAAACAACAAGCTGGCCCAATTTTGAGATAGCATCTTCTCTGAAAATACAAACGATCATCAAAAAAATGAACCCAGCCAAACACCCTATTGACGACATACCCATTATGATGATAAAAAATCTTGAACCATCAATAACTAAGACACTAACTGACATCATAAACCTTTCCCTCACAGAAGGAAACTACCCAGAATGCCTAAAATCTGCAATCATCAAACCCATTATGAAAAAGAATAATCTTGATCCAGAAAACCCAATGAACTACTGACCCATATCAAACTTACCATTCATTGCCAAAATCATTGAGAAAGTCATCCACACACGTCTCAGTGACCACCTGAAAGAAAACAACATCCTGCTACCCACGCAATTTGGCTTCAGAAAACAACTGAACACGGAGACTCTACTACTATCATTGAATGACTTCGTACTCAAAGGTTTCGAAAATAGCCACATCTACCTTCTAGTCCTGCTCGACCTATCAGCAGCCTTTGATACAGTAAACCACACTATCATGATTGACAGTCTATCTGAAATTGGGGCAAAGGAAATAACCCTACAGTGGTTCACCTCATACCTATCACAAGAACCTACCAAGTACTGCTCAACGATACCCTCTCAAAGAAAATTAATCTAAACACCATGGTTCCCCAAGGATCCGCTCTATCAGCGATGCTCTTCAACATCTATCTACTTCCAATATGCCAATTCCTATCAAATCGTAATCTGAACTACTTCATCTATGCTGATGACATCCAAATATTAATCCCAATACAAAAATCACTAGAAGAAACTTACAAACTAACAGCCACTTACCTAAACAGAATAAAGCAAATACTAACCAATTTAAAACTCATCCTAAACTTCAACAAGACTAAAATAATCATACTAGACAGAAAGAACAACGCTCCTCAACTGCCACCACTCAACCTAATGAACCAAAATACGGTTATATCTCCGGTCAATCATGCCCACAATGCTGGAGTGATAATTGACAAGGAACTCTCCTTCAAAACCACATCAAAACAAAAATAAAAGACCGTTATCATAAACTACTAACACTCCATCAATTAAAACCTTTCCTTTCCACCAATGACTTCAGATCAGTCCTTCAATTACTCATTTTCTCAAACCTGGACTACTATAAGTCTCTCCTTTTCAACTTTCCCCAAAACACCATCCATCCACTCCAAATCCTACAAAATGCAGCCACAAGAATCCTCACTGGATCTAAAAAACATGACCACATCACCCCAACACTTATCTCACTGCACTGGCTACCAATAAAATTCAGGTTAGAATACAAAATACTATTCATACTACATAAAATTATATTTGAAAAATAAACAAACTGGCTAAGTCCCTCCATAAAATTGCATAATCCAAGCTGAAACCTCAGATCAGCAAATAAAGGACTTTTAAAAACGCCACCTACTCGCTCCAAACAACTCACCTCAACCCAAAAGAGAGCACTCTCTCTAGGAAGCCCGAAACTCTGGAACTCCCTCCCAATTGAACTCAGAACACAAGAAAACCTAAAAACTTTCAAAAAAGATCTAAAAACATGGATATTCACCAAAGCATACCAACTCACCCAATGAATAAAGTAATGCTAACCCCCTCCAGTTTAACCTTAAAAAACTGGAACTCAATACAAAAATATATATATAATACAAAGAACTGAAAGTGTAAAAACTGTTCTGCAAATAATTTGTATTTGATGTTTAGAGTTTAACTTTGTTTTGAACCTTTTGGGATTCCATGTTAACCTTCTTAACCTTGTAAACCATCATTTGGTAAACCGTTGTGATGGCGAAACCAAATGACAGTATATAAAACTCGATAAATAAATAAATAAACTATAATGTCCAGCTGGTGAAGACCTTGGTCATTGGGATGTCATGTAGGTTAGGTTAGCTTCTCGTGGAGGCTACACAAGGATGCTGGTCAGACTGTGTGAAATCAGGATTGGGAATCAGATGGTGCCATGCCTTCACTTGTATTTGCAAGTCACCTCATAAATGTCAACATCACAGTATAGTTTCTAATGACTCTAAGAGCACCCAATTGTCTTCTAAGAAAAGGTTCAAGACATTGAGCCCAAGGCAAAGTTGTGTTATAAACTATTTGCCTCGCCTGACCCGTCACAAGTAGCCTTAGTCAGATATGGAGATGTCATGGTGCTGCAAGGCCCCTGGCTGGTCGAGCTCAGGGCTAGTCATGTGGTGCTGCTGTATGTATGTAAGTACCTAGAAAATATGCTGTGCACTTTGCTTGTTTTGATAGCTAGTATCAGTTGTCATCCTTATGTTATCTGTGGCCACCCTTAAAGCACAAAGGCTGAGGACTCCTGGGGTGAACAACTTGCAGAATGGTCCATTTCCAAGGTCAGTCACCAACTTTCAGGGGGTTTATGGTTGCAGGCTCTTTCTGATCCACATGGCTGGTAGGACTTGTGGCAAAGCTGGAAGAGTTGCTATCCTCATGTGTTGTTTACCACTTTTACAGTTAGTTTTGAGTAGGGCAGGTGACTCTCACTCATCAGGTCTGTGTATAGAATAAAGACTTACAAAGCTGATGTCAGTTGATGACCTTAAGGACCTACAACCTTTCTCATTGGAAAACCAGTTACTGTGCTGAAAGTATGGGGCAACTGCTCTCAGAGGTGTGATGTGGTTGGCATGATGGCTTATGCAATTCTGTGTTGGCCTTTTTCAAGACAAGCATTTCCTGCCCTCTCAGGGCTTGAGGGGCCCATGTCAGTACCTGTGAGAAAGTGCTTATCATATATGCTTTTCACAGATGACTGTCATGCTGGTAGGTGTACCTAATCTACTATACGTACTTTGCACTCTGACTCCCTCTTTATTACATAGGGACTAGGCAGCCAAAGACAGCACTGATGTTGGATTACAGATAAGCCAGGAACATACACATTAGCCATGTGTAGGTGCACAAACTGCTGGATGTAATCTGTCCCCAAAAATGGACCAACCCATATGTGTGTGTGTGTGACTGGGTGAGTGACGTGCTGTGTGATGTTTGCCTCATTGTTCCCTCTATTACCACTCCTACGCATTCCCCAGAGCAGGCAGTGTATGTGTGCAACCATTTTGCTGCAGTCTATCTTTCGACACAAGTGATCTTGTGCTTCCACTGTTTACAGTATATCATTGGGTGAAAAAATGGGCTCGTGCTTACTCAAATACTATTCCACCTATGGCCCACACTGTTTATTCCTTGTGTTTAGAGGGGGTGGATGTGAAACTTAACAGCGTCAGAGTTCAGATATGGTGTGTCACATTTCTGGATGAATAGATATCTGCCTGTAGTGTACCCCTTCCAGCCCTAGAACCCTGATGTTCTTCCACCTAATACTTAGAGTGGGCTTAATTGTCCTGATTTTTGGAGATATTCATGGCTCCTAGAGCTTCAGCTGCCAGAGAAGATTTGCTGTTTTGTTTAGGGTTTATTTGGGGGAGAGTGTAGCTTGAGGCCTGGTAACACTCCTAATAGAGGCTCCCTTTTTCCAAATCATGGCCTACTGACCCTCCTCTTTGTAGAACAGATCCTGGATTCTCCACATAGAGGCTGCAATACCAGGTCACATCTTTTGTGCCTCACTCTGCTAGATGTATATGCTGGCAGCCTACACCTACAAAGATGCTGCCATATGTAGCTCGATATGTTTTGTGTGCATACATAGAAGTAATGGCACATTTTTGCAGCTGATTTTAGTGGACAGGGTTAGCAACCAATTTTACCAGCATAAGTTTTCCTTTATACAGCCTGTGCATAATATGCACCCCTGTCTTTCTGGCTGCTCAAATACCATATCAGCAATTGTGTGACAAATGAGGAGGAGTGATGAAGTTGTGTAGGTTAGACCAACCCCACAGCCTGAGAGCTGACAGCTAGGATCTATATATTACCTGTTAGCTAAGGCTATTTAGTGAGCAATTATTATACAGATCCATATGCTAGGCCAGTACAGAGGAGGCAGTCTGTGGAGGTCTGCTTACTCCCAAGCAACAGCAGGCCTCCTAGCTGTCTGCTCTTTGGCTATGGGGTTGGTCTAACCTACACAATTCCATCGCTCCTCTTCAGTTATCACACAGCTGACATGGTGTTAGAGCAGCTAGCAAGTAGAAGATATTTTGCTTAGTGTGGCACCTAAAAAGGGTTTTGTCCAGATTACCTTTTAGGTAGAGTAAGGACCCAAGAATGGGTCTTAATGTAAAGTCCCATGGGGTGATTTGTATGACTTGTCCTTAACACCACACAGCCTTTACATTTATACTATTTTCTCTCTGTTCCCGACACCGGCAGCTGCACAATTATGCTCCCTAGAGATAAAACATACCGAGGGATTTATGTCATTTTCAAGTAGCCCTCTGACTGAAGACGTATGTCAAGATAGCTTCTTGTGCCAAAGCCAGAGAGAAGGGCCATTGCTTGGTTAGAGGTGATATATCTTCACAATATTACCAGCCAATGGTTTGTAATAGGTGCACTATTACCTTCACATAGCTAGACAACACATTGGTCCCCAACAGAGTGATGTCAGCAATGAACACAGTGGATAGATCGGTGTAAAACAGGATTTTATTGAAGCTTGGTTAACCAATGCTGAGCGGCGACTGGGAATGCAATACCCATACTTTTAAAGCCTTGCTTTTAAAAGTATTCGATCTGAATACCTTTTTTAAAAAATCTGCTGTGTAACTCTTCTTTGACTCTGCTACGCAATATTTTTTGAGATGCTTTAAGCCAATTCGAGTGGCTTGTAAGCCACTGAGGCAGCTCTTTGGCGAAACTCGGCCAGAGTCGGGCAAGCTTCAATAAAATCCTGTTTTACACCGATCTATCCACTGTGTTCATTGCTGACAGCCACCTTGGATCGGTTACCGGTTTGTTTTCTTGGACCGCCCCAACAGAGTGATGACATAACTACTGCACCTCTAGCCAAACATTTCTACATCTTTTCCACCAGACTGTGGATGGAGGTGAACACTAGCTAGCTAGTAGGGATGTGAATCGTTTTCCATATCGTCTTAACGATAGAAATCATGTGGCAGGGCAAGAAAATCGTGTTAGGCACAATTTTTTAGTTAAAAAATCGTTAAAAATCGTTTTTTCCGATTAGTGTGCACTAACTGGGAGTTAGTGCGCACTAACTGAAAATGATACAATTTGACACTTTTCAGGTCAGTTAAGGTCAGTTTAGGAATGAATATGTATTCCTATTGGCTGCCCTCTTATTTATTCATGTTACCAATGTTCCCACTGACAGTATATGGGGGATGGGAAATGGAAACAGTTTGTAGCTTGACAAAACAAGTAATGTGATCAGTCAATGTGACTAGAACTTGTGCCCTAACCCTGAAACCAGGGGTATTGTGATCTTCCTGCACACAGTGCCCTATCCCTATTAATACCAGGAGTGTTGTGATCTTCCTGCACACAGTGCCCTAACCCTGACACCAGGGGTGTTGTGATCTTCCTGCACACAGTGCCCTATCCCTATTAATACCAGGAGTGTTGTGATCTTCTTGCACACAGTGCCCTAACCCTGGCACCAGAGGTGTTGTGATCTTCATGTACACAGTGCCCTATCCCTATTAATACCAGGAGTGTTGTGATCTTCCTGCACACAGTGCCCTATCCCTAATACCAGGGGTGTTGTGATCTTCCTGCACACAGTGCCCTATTCCTGATACCGGGGGTGTTGTGATCTTCCTGCACACAGTGCCCTATTCCTGATACCGGGGGTGTTGTGATCTTCTTGCACACATCCCGGTATCAGGGATAGGGCACTGCATGCAGGAAGATCACAACACTCCCGGTATCAGGAATAGGGCACTGTGTGCAGGAAGATAACAACACCCCTGGTATTAGGGATAGGGCACTGCGTGCAAGAAGATCACAACACTCCTGGTATTAATAGGGATAGGGCACTGCATGCAGGAAGATCACAACACCCCTGGTATCAGGGATAGGGCACTGTGTGCAGGAAGATCACAATACCCCGGAGGAGTGAGGGTCAGGCAGCTCCCCCCTGTCTGTGAAGCCAGCCTCTCACTAGTAATGCAGGGAGGGAGCTGTCTCAGACTTCACCATCCTCCCCCCCCTCACCCACACACCATTCACTGGCTGGGACATGGGGGAAGTCAGGAGTGAGGGTCAGGAAGCTCCCCCCTGTCTGTGAAGCCAGCCTCTCACTAGTAATGCAGGGAGGGCGCTGTCTCAGACTTCACCATCCTCCCCCCCCCCCTCACCCACACACCATTCACTAGCTGGGACATGGGGGAAGTCAGGAGTGAGGGTCAGGCAGCTCCCCCCTGTCTGTGAAGCCAGCCTCTCACTAGTAATGCAGGGAGGGAGCTGTCTCAGACTTCACCATCCCTCCCCCCCTCACCCACACACCATTCACTGGCTGGGACATGGGGGAAGTCAGGAGTGAGGGTCAGGCAGCTCCCCCCTGTCTGTGAAGCCAGCCTCTCACTAGTAATGCAGGGAGGGAGCTGTCTCAGACTTCACCATCCTCCCCCCCCCCCCCACCCACACACCAGTCACTAGCTGGGACATGGGGGATATCAGGAGTGAGGGTCAGGCAGCTCCCCCCTGTCTGTGAAGCCAGCCTCTCACTAGTAATGCAGGGAGGGAGCTGTCTCAGACTTCACCATCCTCCCCCCCCCCTCACCCACACACCATTCACTAGCTGGGACATGGGGGAAGTCAGGAGTGAGGGTCAGGCAGCTCCCCCCTGTCTGTGAAGCCAGCCTCTCACTAGTAATGCAGGGAGGGAGCTGTCTCAGACTTCACCATCCTCCCCCCCCCCCTCACCCACACACCATTCACTGGCTGGGACATGGGGGAAGTCAGGAGTGAGGGTCAGGCAGCTCCCCCCTGTCTGTGAAGCCAGTGTCTCACTAGTAATGCAGGGAGGGAGCTGTCTCAGACTTCACCATCCTTCCCCCCCCCCCTCACCCACACACCATTCACTGGCTGGGACATGGGGGAAGTCAGGAGTGAGGGTCAGGCAGCTCCCCCCTGTCTGTGAAGCCAGCCTCTCACTAGTAATGCAGGGAGGGAGCTGTCTCAGATTTCACCATCCTCCCCCCCCCCCTCACCCACAAACCATTCACTAGCTGGGACATGGGGGAAGTCAGGAGTGAGGGTCAGGCAGCTCCCCCTGTCTGTGAAGCCAGCCTCTCACTAGTAATGCAGGGAGGGAGCTGTCTCAGACTTCACCATCCTCCCCCCCTCCCCCCCTCACCCACACACCATTCACTGGCTGGGACATGGAGGAAGTCAGGAGTGAGGGTCAGGCAGCTCCCCCCTGTCTGTGAAGCCAGCCTCTCACTAGTAATGCAGGGAGGGAGCTGTCTCAGACTGGTATCAGGGATAGGGCACTGAGTGCAGGAAGATCACAACACCCCTGGTATCAGGAATAGGGCACAGGTTCTAGTCATATTGACTGATCACATTACTTTTTTTGTCAACTACCAACAGTTTCCATTCCCATCCCCCCAACCATCACCTCAGTGGGAACCTGGTTAACATCAATAGATAAGAGGGCAGCCAGCCAATAGGAACACATATTCATTCCTAACTGACCTTTACTGACCTGGAAAGTGTCAATTTGTATCATTTTCTGTTACTGCGCACTAACTCGAGTTAGTGCGCACTAACACGATTTAACGATTTTTAACGATAAATCATTAGAATTTCTATTGTATTGTGTTCTATAACGATTTAAGACGATATTAACATTATCGGACGATAATTTTAATCGTTGAAAAACGATTCACATCCCTACTAGCTAGTGGCCAGTTCTCATATATGCCCATGAACCCAACAGTTAGCTTATACTCTCTGCAGGTAGCATCAACCTTCTTTCGGCTCAAGGGTCCACCTTCACAACAGTGGGTGCTTGTTGTCCAGGAGGAAGCAAATTAAAAGACTGTGGTTTTGTGCAGGTGGGGGAACTTGTTGAGATGAGAGGAGGTTAATTTAAATGTCTGGGTGCCACAGGAGAATGGGGATAATATTTGATCCATTGAGAAGTAGATTAAAAGATCTGTGTGTCGTGGGAGGTGGTGATTTTCTAACTGTTCTAGGGTTGAGGAGAGATAGATTTAAATGTCCAGATACTGCAGGAAGCAAGTTGTATTTGTTATGCTGGAAGGGATAGATTTAAATGTCAATATACATTGACAACACTGTAGGCTATTCAAAATTGTCTTCATGAGCCACAAGTTATAATTTCACTATAATGCATACCATCATCGGCATCATTATCATCAGCACATTTTATTTATTATTTAAATTATATATTACCCATTTTACTTACAAATAGGCTGAGTACAAAAAAGCACCCATAGAAAGAAAAAAGAAAAAAACAAACACAAACAGCTTTCATCATCAACCTGTAACCCTCTGCAGTGGCTGTCTAAAAACCTGTAATCATTCAGACCCACTTTATTCAGCAATTTAGTCTCTGAAAGTTTGAACAAGCATTTATATTTTTAACTGCTTCCTGAAGGAGCTCAAACAAATTTCATCCCTCAGCTCATCCAGCAGAGCATTCCAGCTGTAAAAACTCACATTTCTTTGTCATCATCCCATATGGAATGCTCAAGTTTAGATTTGGCATAATAATACAATAATAATACATAATCATTAAAATAAAACAATACAAAAAACTAATATTATATAACCATCAAAAATAAAACAATAACACATTGCATTCATATACCCACTGGACCTTCTTTTTAAAAGAGATTTTCCAAAGAGACAAAATGAAATCAATTATTTAAAAAATAGGACATTTTGTATATAGGAACATGATTGCAATAATCTATTCAAATGATAGAATGGTTTTTATTTTATTTTATTTTTTTATAGTAGAATTACAATAAAGGGATCTGTGATTGCAGAATTCAGGTGCTCGTATAAAACATCAAATTGATCTAAACAAAATCTCTTAAAAAAATGGATCACTTCAAAAAAATGTTTAAGTTACTTAAAATAGATTTTAGATTTTCAGCAGCTATAAATTGTTATACTCTGGCTTGTGAACCCTTGGACCGACGGGCGGATGGTATACCTTAGGAAGTGGATCCATAAGTTCTCCCGTCGGGTGGCGAGGCAGAACAAAAGAAGTGACCAGCTGACCCTCGGCACTGGAGACTGAGGTGACTGTGGAGGCAGACGAAGAGTTGTGACGTCAAGGAGAGGAACTGTGTCTTCGCCACTGGAAGCCCACGGTCCCCCCAGGAGGAGCCCGTAGGGACCCGGGCCGCTGGGACTTAGGTGGATCTTTGAGAGGTCAAGGAGTCGTGAGGACGGTGCAAGAGCTAACTGGAGCTTCACCCTTGGAAGCCCATGGTCCCCCTGGGAGGATCCTGTAGGGACCCGGGCCGCTGGGACTTAGGTGGGCCCTTAGAGACGATAGTCCAGAAGAAGTCCAAGGTCAAGTGCCAGAGGGTCGTTGCTCACCAGTCCGAGGTCAAACACCAAGGGATCGCCGCTTGCCAGTCCAAAGTCACAGACCAGGAATCACCGCTTGACAGTCCGAAGTCAGGAACCAGGAATCACTGAGACGAGACAAGAACCAAGGAGCAAGGATCCAAAGTACAAGAACTCACCGAAGCAAGCAGACCTGACTACATGGAACATTGCCAAGTCAAGGAATGACTGTGGAGAGCCTCCTTATATACTTCCCTGTGCCTGACCCACCAGGCACAGATGAAGCCAATTTAAAGGACGAGGCCCCTTTAAATTCAGTGAGGAGGCATGGCCTCGCACCTATGGCGGCCATCTTGGATCCTGGCTGCAGGGGAAGGGCAGCCCGACACCGCGAGGGGAAAGCAGGGTGCTTTCCCCTGCCGGCAGCTACCACGGAGGCCCGTGCCAGTGTAAGGGGGAGATGGACCTGACTTCCCCGGCTTCCTCGACACTGCTTCAGTGGGCCCGCCGGCGTGGGTGAGGTAGGGGTTTGCGGCCACGGCCATCTGCAGCTGCGGGACACAACAGTACCCCCCTCTTTAGGACACCTCCCAGGAGGTCTGGGTTTAGCCGGATGGTCTCTGTGAAACTGAGGTTCGTCTGAAGCTTCTGTAGGCTTGACCTTCTGCTTAAAAGAAACATCTGAGTAAGCAGCATAAGGAGCAGACAACCTTTGGAGACTAAGGAGAGTGGTGGAGCATTGAATAGGGACCATCGCTTGGAGACAATTGTCATGGCAATTCGGCCCCCACTGGGTTAACTGTAAAGTTTTCCAGTCGAATTGGGGGCAGTGATCTTGGAGCCAGGGGAGCTCCAAGACGATGGGATGTATGGAGTGTTCCAGGATATGGAAGGTCATCCACTCGTGGTGAAGGGGCCCAACTCTCAGTTGGACAGACTCAGTGAGGTGTGTCATTCATTCTGGGAGGGGTTGACCTTGGATTGATGAAATGACCAGTAGAGCTGGAACACGGACCTGTGGAATCTTCAAGTGCTCCACCAGACTCTTCATAATGAAATTGGCGCCGTCACCGGAGTCTACCAGAGCTAACATATGGAACTCACTGTTCGCAGACGTTAGTGCCACTGGTAGGGTTAATGGAGGTGCGGGTGAGGTTAGGCCCAGGAAGAGACCTCCTTCAGGTCCAAGACCCAAGAGTTTTCCCAGCCGCGCCGGGCATACGGCTATTTGATGGCCCACCGCGCCGCAGTAGAAGCAGAGTCCTTCGGTACTTCGCCGTCGGTGTTCTTGTGTGGAGAGTCTCCCATGGCCCAATTGCATGGGCTCTTCGTCTGGTGTTCGGGGTTCTCCCGATTCCCTTTTGGGAGAAGACGAACGTCGAGGGTGGCTCGAAGGAGTCGAGGTTTTCGTAGTCATCTGGACCTCTTGGCGGCATTCTTGATGGCGCCTATCTATACACCCTGCCAGGTCGATAAGAGCATTCAAGGACCTAGGTAGTTCCTGGCCCGTGAGTTTGTCCTTGATTAGGGGGCTAAGGCCTTGAAGGAAGATGGTCCGTAGGCAGTCGAGACCCCAGCCGAGCTCCTAAGAAAGGTTCGGAAATCAATAGCGAATTCGGCCAATGTCCTTGAACCTTGGCGAAGTTGAAGCAGCTTAGGGCTGGCAGAAACCTCCTGAGTGGGATCACCAAAATTCATTTGGAAGAGCTTCCAGAAGTCTATCATATTACTTAGAACGGGATCATCCCGTTCCCACAGAAGGGAAGCCCACTCTAGGGCCTTCCCTTTGAGGACAGCGAGAATGAAGGTGGCCTTGGTAACATTGTCGGGAAAAAGGGCCAACTGCAGGTGGAACTGCATTTTGCACTGGTTAATGAAACCCCTGCAGGCCCGGGGATCCCCAGAGAAATGTGGCGGTGTAGGCAGGCGGATTACTGAGCGGACCCTGGAGATCACAGACGGGGATGGAAAAGGGGAATTCATGGACCCTAACGCCTCAATACGCTGGTTCAGGCCCTCCACTGCTGAGACAAGGGCATCCAGGGTCTTTTGCTGGTCCATCAGACGCTTGGCCATTCTAGGAATGGCCTGGCAGGCAGATACCTCCATTGGGTCCATGACTTGGCAATCTGTTATGCTCAGGCTTGTGAACCCTTGGACCGATGGGAGGATGGTATACCTTAGGAAATGGATCCGTAGGTTCTCCCGTCGGGTGGTGAGGCAGAACAAAAGAAGTGACCAGCTGACCCTCGGCACTGGAGACTGAGGCGACTGTGGAGGCAAATGAAGAATTGTGACGTCAAAGACAGGAACTGTGTCTTTGCCACTGGAAGCTCACGGTCCCACCAGGAGGAGCCTATAGGGACCCGGACCGCTTGAGAAGTCAAGGAGTCGTGAGAACGGTGCAAGGGCTAATTGGAGCTTCACCCCTGGAAGCCCGCGGTCCCCCTGGGAGGAGCCCGTAGGGACCCAGGCTGCTGGGACTTAGGTGGGCCCTTGGAGACAATAGTCCAGAAGAAGTCCAAGGTCAAGTGCCAGAGGGTCGTTGCTCACCAGTCCGAGGTCAAACACCAAGGGATCACCGCTTGCCAGTCCGAAGTCACACACCAGGAATCACCGCTTGCCAATCTGAAGTCAGGAACCAAGAATCACTGAGACAAGACAGGAACCAAGGAGCAAGGATCCAAAGTACAAGAACTCACCGAAGTAAGCAGACCTGACTACATGGAATGTTGCCAAGTCAAGGAATGACTGTGGAGAGCCTCCTTATATACTTCCCTGTGCCTGACCCGCCAGGCACAGGTGAAGTCAATTTAAAGGACGAGGCCCCTTTAAATTCAGTGAGGAGGTGTGGCTTCGCGCCTCTGGTGGCCATCTTGGATCCTGGCCACAGGGGAAGGGCAGCCCGTCGCCACGAGGGGAAAGCAGGGTGCTTCCCCTGCCGGCAGCCACCACGGAGGCTTGCACCAGTGTAAGGGGGAGATGGACCTGACTTCCCTGGCTTCCTTGATGCTGCCGCGATGGGCCCGCCGCCGTGGGCGAGGTAGGGGTTCGTGGCTGCAGCCATCTGCGGCAGCGGGACACAACATAAATGAAGTAAATTATATACTTCAGATAAATTTGCTACTAACCTTGGTATTTTTTTTTTTGTGCTCTCCTTATCAGAAACCCTCCCAGGGAAAGATTATATGAGATGACACAATCACCATGCTGTTACACTTTGCAACTGCAAACAGAGAGAATATTTCAAATAATTCCTACCAGCAATCTCTGAATTGACATTCATATGATAATGTAGATTATGCTTTAGTAATTTCATTTCTAGAAGTTATTTCACAATAAGAAACAATCCTAGAATCTAAACCTTCTTTACAATAGGATATTGCTATCAAAGTCTTTTGAAAAAAAAATATCTGTGAAAGGGCTTATTTACAAAAGGTTTTCTCCAATTTTGTGTCTATGGGAAAAATGTAATAGCAGTAGTAATAGTCTGAATCAGCAATATAGTTACAAAGCATCACTGGAAAATGCTAGACACACTACTGTGATTAATTCTTTAAAAAATGAATTTATACTGCTTAAAAAAAAAAAAAAAAAAGAGAAGAAGATCATGAACAGCTCCCAATTTTTAAGTTCCAAGATCTAAGTCAAAAAAACTTGGAAAACCTTACTTATTTTTTCTTAGATGTCCATTTTTCAAATTCTTGGTCACAATTCAGCCAATATGGCATACTCCTAATGCATTAACATCTTTCCAAGCCTTGGCAATATGTCATCAGTTTCTTGAAATTTCAACTATTGGTTTTCTCTGCAAGGATCCTTTTGGAAGCAGACTTGAAAACACAATAAAAGAACATATTGGGGTAGATTTTCAAAGGGGTACGCGTGTAGGATACTCGCGTACCCCCCAAAAACCTACCCCAAACCCCCTCTGTGCGCGCCGAGCCTATTTTGCATAGGCTCGGTGGCGCGCGCAAGTCCCGGGATGCGAGTACGTCCCGGGGCTTGCATGGAGAGGCGTGCCGGGGGGTGTGGCGGGGGTATGGCGGTCGTGACGCGGCATTTCGGGGGCGTGGCGCGGGTGACGCGACTTTTCGGGGGCGGTGCCGTGGGCGTGGTTTTGGCCCAGGGGCGTGGCCGCGCCCTCCGGAACAGCCCCGGGTTGGGTGATGGCGTGCCAGCAGCCCGCTGGCGCACGCAGATTTACGTCTGCCTCTGGCAGGCGTAAATCCTCCGATAAAGGTAGGGGGGGTTAGATAGGGCCAGGGGGGTGGGTTAGGTAGGGGAAGGGAGGGGAAGGTAAGGGGAGGGCGAAAGAAAGTTCCCTCCGAGGCCGCTCCGATTTCGGAGCGGCCTCGGAGGGAACGGAGGCAGGCTGCGCGGCTCGGCGCACACAGGCTGCCCAAAATCGGCAGCCTTGCGGGCGTCAATCCCGGATTTTAATGGATATGCGCGGCTACGCGCGTATCTATTGAAATCCCGCGTACTCCTGTTTGCGCCTAGTGCGCGAACAAAAGTATGCGCTCGCACAAAATTCTAAAATCTACCCCATTGGATCTACAACTGAAAGATGACCATGGGAAGAAGGCATAGTAGCATTTTTGAAAAATGAGTTTTAAAAAAGCGCTTCTTGAAAACAGAAATAAAATGGATATTTTAAATTCCCTTTGCAAATAATTTCATAAAAATAATTTTCTTTATAGCTGATCTGAAACCAGGTTGCTGGTCAACAAGGTGTAGAGACCCCCTAGATATCCACTAGATGGGTCTAGCCTAAGCCCTGGATTAGGAAAATAGGAGAGGGGCATACTATTCTTAACAGCACCTCCTCTGAGGATTGCTGGAGTGGTGAACTCTTGATTGCATAAAGGTAGATGAGTTATTTTCCTGGAACTTCATTTTTTGAGTTTTTGCCTTTTGTGAATCCCTAGTCTTGGTCCAGAAAGGGAAAAGCCCTGTCTTGAGGAGGACAGGGTTAGAGAATACCTGCTGTGCCTATTTGACAACTCATGGCAGGACAGTGGTGATACTGACACAAGAGAGGTTCAGCTGCTGGTGTTTGAGAAAATGTTTTGCCTTTTGAGTAGGCAGGACATTTTTGCTGCCATCTTTCTTGCCCAGTGATTGGGGAAAGGAAAAGAGCTGACCTTTTATAGACACAGGGCCTTTCAGTAAGAGAGATCCTACTGTTTTGAGAAGAGAGCCAGTGTAAGACATTATGTGATATCTGGAGACCCCTACTAGAGTCTTCACCCTGGCATATAGGACAAGGACTGTTTCTTGAACATCTGGAATTTCTCCTAGACATCAAATGTTGTTGAAGAAGGGATTCCACTGCATCTAGGATACCCTAGGGATGTGCAGAAGGAAAACATTTGTTTCAATTCGGTTTTCATTTCACCAGGACCCAAATTTGTTGCATTAGTTTCATGGTGGGGAAACCAATTCATTGATTAGTTTTATTTGTTGTCCGTTTTCCCATTAAAGTGAAAGGGGAAAGTATTTGCAGCCTATTTTTGGCTGCAGAATTGGGGTTTTCTTATCAATTCTGATGAAACTTCTGGGGAGCAATCATCAGAATGAGAAAAGAGCTCCAAGGTACTTGCTCCCCACCGCCAAGCGCCATTCTGGCTGAAGGCTTCCCTAGAACGCGCGCACCCTTCCCCGAGACTTAAAGGGGCCGCGACGCGCTAGGATTGCCGGGCCTCCTCTGATGATGTCACTCCCTCAGTATTATTTAAGGCAAGCTCTGGTAACCAGATCTTGCTTTTGCAACTGGCTTCCTCCATAGGTTGTCTGGGCTTCCTGCTATTGTCTCAGTCTTTTGAAACTCCTCGCTCAACTGTTATCTGACGTCGGCCTGCCTGTGACCTCGTCTGACCTCTGGAACCCCGACCTCTTCTTGATTGACCACGCTTGTCCCCCTACCTGTTCCAGTGTCCTTCTGTTCCAGTCCTGTTCCAGTGTCCTTGTGTCTCAGCACCTGTCTGTTCCTGCACCTGTCTGTTCCCCAGGTAGTACTCTTGGACTGACTCTTGGTACTGACCCCGGCTTGCTTCTTGACCTATCTCTCTGCCTGCTGCCTGCCTGGGACTGCAGCCTATTCCTCGACTCGCCTGCGTGCTGCCTGCCTTCTGATCTCAGCCTGCCTGTGACCTCGTCTGACCTCCGGAACCTGACCCTTGCTTCATTGACCATTCTTCGGACTGACTCCCGGATTTTGACCTCTGCCTGCCTGACCACATCCGCAGATTCTGGCTCTGCTTCTAACCTTGTTATCATCTACACTTTACTGGTCTTCCTTATTGCATCCAACCTCCAGTCTCGGACCTGACTGCGCTCCTCCTCTGTCTGCGGGCACGCCAGACCATCACTCTCCCAGGAGACCCTGAGAGGCCCACCTAAGTCCAAGTGGCCTGGATCCCTACTGGCTTCTCCCAGGGAGACCTCGGGTCTCCAACAGTGAAGCTCTTCCCAAGCCTCTATTTCCTCCACTACTCCACCCCCTGGGGGAAGTTGCCTCCTGATCCCTATCAGGAGGTGTTCCTCCACTGCCCCAGGACAAGGGTCCACCTCCGAGCATAACAAAATCCAACGAAGCAGTACATAACAGGGGATGAAATATTTTTAAACACTGACCAGGAGATAAATCTGAAGTTGTTCAAGTCTGATAATCTCAAATTAGCAATACAATGCGATGAGTGGTAGCCAGAATGAGAGAAATGCTAGAGTACAGAGAGGCAGGTATAAACAAAAGAAAAAATAAGGTGCTTATGCCTTTGAAAAGGTCATTGATGAGACTTTATCTAGAATGTTATATCGAAAAGTCCCTTTTCGCGTGCGATAGCTTGCTGGGGGCGGAGTCAGAGCAGAGTTGGGGCGGTGAGGAGGCGGACACAGAGCTTTCTTCGCTGGTGGCGATAAGTTAAGACACGTTATCACATTATCACATGTTATACACCACGGTGGTATGATCGCTATGGCTTTCGCAGGCCCGCCCTCCCTTCACCCCCCACCCCCGAGCCCCATTACCACAGGGATTCACCATTCTCTGCGAGAATGGAAAATCCCAGCCTAAGTTCTAAATCTGTATACTCTAGAGGAGTGGAGAGATATCAGGGTAATGATAGAGACATTAAAATCCATTACATATGTAAGTAATGCACAGGAAAGAAACCTTTTTCAGAGAAAATAATACTCTTGAATAAGAGTACATGATACAAAGATTTGAGAAGGTAAACTCAAGAGCAATACTAGGAAATATTTCTTCATAGAAAGACTAATAGATGCATGGAACTGTTTCCCAGTGAAATTTGTGGAGATAAAAAATGGGTACAGAACTCAAAACATATGGGATAAGAATAGAATATCCCTAAATGTGAGCAAGGGAAGAGAAAACCATAGATAGAGTTTATGGCATTGCATGAGGAATGAAACTGGACAAAGTTAAATAGACCTCACCATCCTTATCTTCTGTATATTCTATGCTTTTATGAGTTTAAATAAAAGAAAATTGCTTTTTTATGAAATGTTTCTATGGACATATCTGAGTCACAATTTTTGTTACATTAGCCTTACAGTTATAATTATTGCTCTTATACATTTCAAAAACCAAAATATCAACACACAAAACAGAAGTTAGGCAAAGGCCTGAGAGGGAAATGACCAGGAAACATATTTTAGTTTGCCAAGCCCTTCCATAAATGTAAACATGATAATTATGCACCTTAGGTTTATTTTGTTTTAATTCATCTGGTATATTCCTTACAATCAGTCTTATGACCTCACAATGAAGTCTCTCTGAAGCCATGCCCAAAAAACACTTGAATGCTGCTACAGTCATAAACTCGTATATCACAGGCCCTGATTCTCTAGTTTTATATTCTCTGGAGTGCAGCCTGGAAGAGAAATAAAGCAGAGGAAATATAAATCAAGCTCTTGAGAGTAAAAAAGTTATTTTTGAAAGATCTAGATAGGATATAGCAAAGTATGAATATTTATATTACTGCACACTCATAATCCCAGATGATAGATTTGGTGGAACAAAATGTAAAGTTGTCAGCACATTTTATCAAGAAAGCAACATTACTTAATTTTAAAGGAACACAATATTAGTACCTTTCTACAGTGAATCACTAATAGTGGCAATAGAATACTATGTAATATGGACAGCCTGTAACTCAAGCTATTGTATCTTTTCCAGAAATATGATCTAAAAGCAATTTAATAAAATACCAGCAAAAGCAGAAAGGGGGAGGGGTGAAAAATAATCATCAAAAATATAAAGCCATTAAAGATTCTGAGGAAAGGAATGGGGTGAAAAAAGCACTCTCAAAACCCCCATGGTACTGGAAGCACAGTAGGATCATAGCAGTCCTGGTGGCATCCAGTATTGCTCTGACAGCAATACTAGTATCATAAGTTACCTGAGTTTCTGTCAAATAATAAATTTAAGAACATAAGAACATAAGAATATGCCATACTGGGTCAGACCAAGGGTCCATCAAAAAAACTAAACGAGAAAACCCGAATTTTACCACGAAGTATCCGAGTCAAAAAACGACCCAGTAGAAAAAAACGAAGCACATCTCTACTAAGCAATGCTGAATGCCATGGAGCACTTTGATCCTACCATGTTTCCAGCAGCATCAGGGTGCTGGGGTGTGGTAGATGGAATGGAAGAGTTCAGGTTTGGATTGCTGGCAGGAGTGAGGGTTTTAAGAGAGGGCCAGGCGGCCAACAATAATTTCAAAATTCAGGGGAGGTGTGTGTGTGGAAAAAGTGTGTATGTGTGTGTGTGAGAGAGACATAGAGAGAGAGAGAGAGAGAGAGAGAGAGAGTAAAGGGTAATGGGCATATATAGCTCCTTTAAGGTAAGAACAAAGTTTGCTTCTGGCCTCAGATCTAAGATACTTCATAAGATACAATTGCTATTTAAGCAACCCTGCTCTCCTACTTATATGACTTTTTCCTTCTCACTCTTAAAATGTGCCTTGATAAATGTTTGATCAATAAACAATAGGTGTCCTTTATTTTAGATTTAATTATGGAATATATACTACACATTCTTGTTATCATAGAAACATAGAAACATAGAAATGACGGCAGAAGAAGACCAAATGGCCCATCCAGTCTGCCCAGCAAGCTTCACACATTTTTTCTCTCATACTTATCTGTTTCTCTTAGCTCTTGGTTCTATTTCCCTTCCACCCCCACCTTTAATGTAGAGAACAGTGATGGAGCTGCATCCAAGTGAAATATCTAGCTTGATTAGTTAGGGGTAGTAGCCGCCGCAATAAGCAAGCTACACCCATGCTTATTTGTTTTACCCAGACTATGTTATACCTTATTGGTTGTTTTTCTTCTCCCCTGCCGTTGAAGCAGGGAGCTATGCTGGATATGCGTGAAGTATCAGTCTTCTCCCTTGTTGTTGAAGCAGAGAGCCGTGCTGGATGTGCATCGAAAGTGAAGTATCAGGCACATTTGGTTTGGGGTAGTAAGCGCCGTAACAAGCCAGCTACTCCCCGCTTTGTGAGTGCGAACCCTCTTTTCTTCTCCCCTGCCGTTGAAGCACAGAGCTCTGCTGGATGTGAGAAGTATCAGTTTTTCTTCTTCCCTGCCGTTGAATCAGAGAACTATGCTGTATATGCATTGAAAGTGAAGTATCAGGCTTATTTGATTTGGGGTAGTAACCGCCGTAACAAGCCAGCTACTCCCCTCTTTGTGAGTGCGAATCCTTTTTTCCACATTTCCTCTTGCTGTTGAAGCTTAGAGCGATGTTGGAGTCACAGTAAGCATGTGGATGTTTATTTAATAAGGGTATTGACTCCGGGCAGTAGCCATCATTCTGGCGAGTCACCCACTCTTCATTGGCAGCCTCTTGACTTTATGGATCCACAGTGTTTATCCCACGCCCCTTTGAAGTCCTTCACAGTTCTGGTCTTCACCACATCCTCCGGAAGGGCATTCCAGGCATCCACCACCCTCTCCGTGAAGAAATACTTTCTGACATTGGTTCTGAATCTTCCTCCCTGGAGCTTCAAATCGTGACCCCTGGTTCTGCTGATTTTTTTCCTACGGAAAAGGTTTGTCGTTGTCTTTTGATCATTAACACCTTTCAAGTATCTGAAAGTCTGTATCATATCACCTCTGCTCCTCCTTTCCTCCAGGGTGTACATATTTAGATTCTTCAATCTCTCCTCGTACGTCATACGATGAAGATCCTCCACCTTCCTGGTCGCCCTTCTCTGTACCGCCTCCATCTTGTCTTTGTCTTTTTGAAGATACGGTCTCCAGAACTGAACACAGTACTCCAGGTGAGGCCTCAACAAGGACCTGTACAAGGGAATAATCACTTCCCTTTTCTTACTCGATATTCCTCTCTCTATGCAGCCCAGCATTCTTCTGGCTTTAGCTATCGCCTTGTCGCATTGTTTCGCCGACTTCAGATCATTAGACACCATCACCCCAAGGTCCCTCTCCTGCTCCGTGCACATCAGCCTTTCCCCCCCCATCGAATACAGTTCATTCGGATTTCCACTCCCCATATGCATGACTTTGCACTTCTTGGCATTGAATCTCAGCTGCCATATCTTCGACCACTCTTCCAGTTTCCTTAGATCCCGTCTCATTCTCTCCACTCCTTCCGGCGTGTCCACTCTGTTGCAGATCTTAGTGTCATCCGCAAAAAGACAAACCTTACCTTCTATCCCGTCCGCAATGTCGCTCACAAAGATATTGAACAGGACCAGTCCCAACACCGATCCTTGCGGTACACCACTTAAAACCGCTCTCTCTTCAGAGAAGGTTCCATTTACCATCACACATTGTCTTCTGTCCGTCAACCAATTTGCAATCCAGGTCACCACCTCGGCACTCACTCCCAAGCTTCTCGTTTTATTCACCAGTCTCCTGTGCGGAACCGTATCAAAAGCTTTGCTGAAATCCAAGTATATGATATCTAGCGCTCTTCCTCGATCCAATTCCTTGGTTACCCAGTCAAAAAAGTCAATCAGATTTGTCTGACAGGATCTTCCTCTGGTGAATCCATGCTGCCTCTGGTCCATCAATTCTCCCGACTGTAGATAGTTCACTATTCTCTCTTTCAACAGTGACTCCATTACTTTTCCCACCACCGAAGTGAGGCTAACCGGCCTGTAGTTACCAGCCTCCTCTCTTCCCACTCTTGTGAAGCGGGACCACCACCGCTCTTCTCCAATCACTCGGCACCACTCCCGTTTCTAGGGATCTATTGAACAGGTCGCACAGCGGTCCCGCCAGCACATCTCTGGGCTCCCTCAGTATCCTTGGATGAATCCCATCAGGCCCCATGGCTTTGTCCACTTTCAGATTCTTTAGCTCTTCCCATACATTATCTACTGTAAATGGATTTTCCTCTGTTCCGCTTCCCTCCAGTTTCTTGTTGTGTAGAGATGGTCCTTCTCCAGGGTCTTCTTTAGTGAACTCAGAGCTGAAGTATTTGTTTAATATTTCTGCCATTTCTTCGTCTCTCTCCACACATTGATCATTTTCACCTTTCAATTTCACTATACCAGTTTGGACTTTTCTCTTTTCACTGATGTATCTGAAAAATGTTTTGTCACCATATTTTATCTCCTTTGCAATACTCTCTTCCGTCTTCATGCAGGAGATTTGGCTTGTCTTGTCTAACAATTCTTAAGAAAAATCAGATGTATAGAGGTAATTTATCATAACTCTCTAAAATTCAAATATTTGACTATATGTACTATATGACTATATTGGGATCATTCTGGACCTTTTGTATTTAGCATATTCAATTATTCATAAATGATCTGGAGAAAGGAAAAATGAGTGAGGTGACCAAATTTGCAGGTAACACTAGATTGTTTCAAGTCATTAAAACAGCTGTGCATTGTGAAGAGCTGCAAAATGACCTTGTGAGAATAGGAGATCAGGCTTCTAAATGGCAGATGCAATTTAATATAAACAAGTGCATAGTAATGTACATCGGGAACAATAATCCCAACTACAAGTATGCAATACTAAGTTCAATGTTAGGAGTCACCCCCAGGATAATGACCTCGGAGTACTTGTGTACAATACTTTGAAATCTTTAGCTGAATGTTTGGAGGAGGTCAAAAAGAGTAATAGAATGTTAGGAATTATTTGGAAAGGAATATAGAATAAAACTAAGAATGTTATAATGTCTTTGCACAGAACATGGAGTGACTGCACAATGAGTATTGGGTGCAGTTCTGGTCCCCCCATCTCAAATAAAGTCAGAGAGGACATGAAACAGGTACAGAGAAGGGTGAAAAAATGATAAAGGGGATGGAAATGCTCCTTCATGAAGAAAGGCTAAACTGATTAGGTTTTTTAGCTTAGAAAAGATAAAACCGAAAGGAGATATGATTAAAATTTATAAAATCATGAGTGGGGTGGAACAACTAAATAGGGAATGGTTATTTATCCTATCAAACACCACTAGGATGAGGGGACACTCCAAGAAACTAGCAACTGGCAAATGTAAAACAAATCATAGGAAGCATTTTTTTCACTCAATGAACAATCAAGCTTCAGAATCGGTTACTGGAAGATGTGCTGAAGACAACTAACATAGGGGGTTCAAAAGAGGACTGGACAAGTTCCTGAAGGAAAAGTCCATAATCAGTTACTAGCTAGCTAGAAGTAGGGAATCTGGTGCTTATCCTTGGGAGTGAAATATGAGAAATAGATAGATCAACTACTGGGAATCTGATGAAACTATTGGGTACTTGTGACCCGGACTGGCCACTATTGGAGACAGAAAGCTGGACTTGATGGACCTTCATCTGACTCAGGCCTGGATTTATCAAAATGCACTAAATATCGCCTGCGATAGAAAAAGGGACATGTTTTATGGTAATAGGCACTTTATCGCAATAATACCTATGCGAAGAGCTAAGTTACCATGTCTATGAAAAGGTTTCTTCCTGGAAGGGTACATTTAAGGTGAAAGAAGCATACAATCAAGCAGCAACTCTTTCGTATCATTCTTATAGGTCTACAAGTGGTTATGATTAGGGATGTGAATCGTTTTTTGACGATTTAAAATATTGTCCGATATATTTTAAATCGTCAAAAATCGTTAGAGCAGTGATACAATAACAATTCCCCCGATTTAGCGTCAAAAAATCGTAAATCGGGGGAAGGGGGAGGGCGGGAAAACCGGCACACTAAAACAACCCTAAAACCCACCCCGACCCTTTAAAATAAATCCCCCACCCTCCCGAACCCCCCCAAAATACCTTAAATTACCTGGGGTCCAGAGGAAGGGTCCCGGTGTGATCTTTTACTCTCGGACCTCCGGTGCTTTGTAGAAATGGCACCGGCGCTACCTTTGCCTTGTCATATGACAGGTCAAAGGTAGTGCCGGCGCCATTTTGTTTTTTGTCCCCCGACATCAGGAGCGTAGGAGATCGCTCCCGGACCCCCGCTGGACCCCCAGGGACTTTTGGCCAGCTTGGGGGGGCCTCCTGACCCCCACAAGACTTGCCAAAAGTCCAGCGGGGGTCCGGACCGACCTCCTGCAGTCAAATCGTGTTGCCGTACGGCTGGCGCCATTTTGCGCAAAATGGCGCCGGCCGTACGGCAACACGATTCGACTGCAGGAGGTCGTTCCGGACCCCCGCTGGACTTTTGGCAAGTCTTGTGGGGGTCAGGAGGCCCCCCCAAGCTGGTTAAAAGTCCCTGGGGGTCCAGCGGGGGTCCGGGAGCGATCTCCTACGCTCCTGCCGCGAATTGTTTTTCCGTACGGAAAAATGATTCGCGTGCAGGAAGTCGTTCCCGGACCCCCGCTGGACTTTTGGCAAGTCTTGTGGGGGTCAGGAGGCCCCCCCAAGCTGGCCAAAAGTCCCTGGGGGTCCAGCGGGGGTCCGGGAGCAATCTCCTACGCTCCTGCCGTCGGGGGACAAAAAAACAAAATGGCGCCGGCGCTACCTTTGCCCTGTCATATGACAGGGCAAAGGTAGCGCCGGTGCCATTTCTACAACGCACCGGAGGTCCGAGAGTAAAAGATCACACCGGGACCCTTCCTCTGGACCCCAAGTAATTTAAGGCATTTTGGGGGGGTTCGGGAGGGTGGGGGATTTATTTTAAAGGGTCGGGTGGGTTTTAGGGATGTTTTAGTGTGCCAGTTTTCGATTTACACGATTTACACGATATTTAAAAAACCCAAACTGCGACGATCCGATTCCCTCCCCCTCCCAGCCGAAATCAATCATTAAGACGATCGATCACACGATTCACATCTCTAGTTATGATTGTGTTCCGGTTCATACTGTGCACACTGGCTTTCTGCCAAGGGGCTCTGATCTAGGAGGCTAATCTTACTGAGGTCTGCACTAGAGGTTACCTGAAGGGTTTATCACCTGCATGCACACAGGACTACCTCAGGTGCTTACCCAATAGAAACACACACAATCACTGGGATTACACCTGGGGGCTTGAACCTAGGAGCGTATTCCCTACACAAATAGGCACACACAATTACTGGGATTATATCTGGGGGCTTGAACACAGGAGCGTATTGCCTACACAAACTTTCATTCAGTACATCACAGTTCCAGGTACTTAGGAAATTAAGTTTATTTGAGCAATAGGAGGATAGAACAAATAAAATCAGATCATACAGAAGAAGTAATGGTTGATAATGACAATTGTTACATATATATAAAAAGCTTACATGTTTCCAAAGGATCGGCCTGTGCTATCACATCTAGAGGCATGCTCTCCCTCTCTCTCACTGTTATTTCTCATTATATACTAAAATGCTTGGGAAAGTAGTGATGTTTCCTTGGGAAGTCACAGCAGTGATGTTCCCTTGGAAAGGCGAAGCTGTGTGGCCTTCATTCTTTCTCAGGCTTTAGTATAAGTTAATTGCTTGCTTTCTCATCATAGAACTACTGGAATAACTAAAATAAACAGACTCTTGCCTGTTCAAAAACAATTCACAATGAAAAATAGTAAATATGAGTTTACTCAGAGGTTGGTCTGTGGCCTTCAAACTAGTCTAACTCTGAATCCATACAGCCTAACCTCTAAATACATCCTCAGCAAAAGTAATACAAAATGAATCCAACATAATCCACCTTTGGATTCAGAGGATTCACACTAACGCTGGATTAAAAGTTTCATATTCTATAGTTATATTGGTGCCAGCATTAATCAGAACAATGTGTATTACTTGGATATATACATGCATTAAAAGCTGGTCCCCTTGGGACTAACAAATATAAAAACCAAGCTACTACCATCCAGTATTTTCAAGGAAAGCTAAATCCATTAACTCATTGCTCCCTCTGTGCAATTGGTCAGAATACACTTATCAAGAATACCTAAGCCCCATATAAGCTTCATGGCACCTGGAGTTTAATTGACCTAGAGGTCTGCCCAATTTAAAACAACGATGGGTCGCACCGCGCACCGGGGAAACAATGCACAAACCCTCACATGGGAATTGAGCAGCACAAAATAAAAAATGCAGAAAATCACATAAAAATATTGTGAATAACAATTGAAGAATAAAATACGGAAGCCATCGAAGTGGCCAGTCAGACTAAAGGGCTGGACCACAGAAGGCAACCACACAAAAAAAACCACAAAATCTGGAGGTTTCCTAATTTGTTGTGGAGGTTGAAGAATTATATATTTTAGGAAACGAGGTTGGTTATTGTTTAGTCAATTTAAAACATTAGCAAGATGTGCCTCTGTCCTGCCAGGAGTGTCCACAGTGATTGGTCTCAGTAACTTCTGTCATCGTTGTGATCTCCATGCTAGTCATTGTGTTTGGTTGGCCTCTCTGACTTCTGGAGGACACCCAGCTCATCAGAATATATAAGCCAACTTTCTTTGATAATCGAGCATTAGGCATACTGTACTCAGAATAGCCTGCATCCACAAGTGTAGGTATTTGGGTGCCTCTCCACCCCGTAATGAAATATTGTCTCAAGCTTTTCTCAAAAGCCTCTCCCACTGGCAGCAAACAGCCTGCTAATCTCCTTATCTTTTAAGTATCTGGAACAAGTAAACTCAGGTGTAGTACATTCTCCCCCATCAACCGGTGATGCAAAGCAAAAACAAAATCCCTGCTTCAAAAATGTATTCTAGTTCTTTTTACAAACAAAAAATACTATCTGGGTTTCAGATTAACACAGAGAAGAGCAACTATGGAGCAATAAAAATGTATCATTAATGTGAGAATCAAAATAGTAGCATCTGCAAGTAACAATGTGACTAGGTATTTGCTAACGACCGGATTTTAAATGTCCTCGTGCATAAATCCGGCCGGATTTATGCGCGCAGGGCCCTCGCGCGCCGGCGCGTCAATTTTGCATAGGCCGTCGGCGCGCGCAGAGCCCCGGGTTGCGCGTAAGACCCAGGGCTTCATAAAAGGGGCGTGTTGGGGGCGTGTCGGGGGCGTTGCGTAAATGACACGGCGTTTCTGGGGCGTGACGCGGCATTTCGGGGGTGAGCCCGGGGGCGTGGCACCGGCCTGGGGGCGTGGTTGAGGCCTCCGGACCAGCCCCCGGGTTGGGTGATGGCGCGCCAGCAGCCCGCTGGCACGCGCTGATTTACGTCTGCTTTCAGCAGGCGTAAATCTGCCAACAAAGGTAAGGGGGGTTTTAGATAGGGCCGGGGGGGTGGGTTAGGTAGGGGAAGGGAGGGGAAGGTGGGGGGAGGGGGAAGGAAAGTTCCCTCCGAGGCCGCTCCGAAATCGGAGCGGCCTCGGAGGGAACAGGCAGTGCGCGCTGGGCTCGGCACGCGCAGGTTGCACAAATGTGCACCCCCTTGCGCGCGCCGACCCCGGATTTTATAAGATACGTGTGGCTACGCGCGTATCTTATAAAATCCAGCGTACTTTTGTTTGTGCCTGGTGCGCGAACAAAAGTACGCGCTCGCGCAAAATTATAAAATCTACCCCATTGTGTATCATAAAAATATTTCATCATGATAATCAGGTATTATATTTCAAAGAGATATAGATATACATATTGCTTATGAACAGTTTCTAAGAAAGGCCACCCCATTGGAATAAGGAAATTCTGAGCACTTCAGTGCATAAAGGGCCGGATATTAAGAATTATGCGCGAGTGTAGATTTGTGCACACAACCTGGCGCACACAAATCTACACCCAATTTTATAACATGTGCACGCAGCCACACGCTTGTTATAAAATCCAGGGTTGGCATGCGCAAGGGGGTGCACAATTGTGCAACTTGCGCGTGCCGAGCCACGCAGCCTTCCTCCGTTCCCTCCAAGGCCACTCCAAAATCGGAACGGCCTCGGAGGAAACTTTCCTTCCACCCCCCTAACCTTCCCCTCCCTTCCCTACCTAACCCGCCCCCCAGCCCTTCCTAAAACCCCCTTCCCTTTAACTTAGAAGTTGCTCCTGCCTCTGGGCAGGCGTAGGTTGCATGTGCTGGCCGACAGCAGCCCGTGATCCCAGGCACAGCGGCAAATGGCTGCTGTGCCTGGAGGCTCCAGCCCCGCCCCTACTCTGCCCCCAGATGCCCCGCCCCCACCCCACCCCCCTTTTCAAGCCCCGGGTCATACGTGCTTCCCGGGCTTGTGCTCGTCGCTGGGCCTATGTAAAATTGGCTTGGCGCACGCAGAAGTGGATTCTCGTGGTTACACGCATAACTTACGCATGTAACCCAAAATGAAGAAATCAAGATATTTTCTTTGGCAAAGGGTAGGATGATTTCAAGTTATGAGGTCAATGACAAATGATGTATACAAGTCTCACATCACAGCACTCTGAAGCTGTTCTGAAATTGCAGCCTCTGCACTTTCATCACTAATTTAGATGTTTGTGTTTATGGATTAATACCTGATATAAGATGAATAAAAACTGAAATTAAGTAAATATGAAACTGTAGAATAAACATCAATACCTTCTTGTATGCAGTAATTCCTATATACCCTATTCATATGCACATCATATATTGTTTTGTTAATAGTTCAAAGCAGCAGCTACATAATGTCCAATCCCTTCTTTGTTTCCAGCTTTTCTATAAGATAACATACAATATTCAGACAAAAGCAACCTAAATGTTCATTCATTCATTCATTCATTCATTCATTCATTCATTCAAACTGTACATATAAGATCATGACACCTAATGTAAACCCCAAATGGAAGGAAGAAATGGGGAAGGGGGAAAAAAATTCAAAAATACTTCTAAAAAAAAAAAACAAAAAACACCCCACAGTTCCTCCTTGCCTGCAAGTTCATGGATTGTGACTGAATTTAAACAAAAGTTAACAGGGGGAAAAGAAAAAAAAAATCAATTATCATATTATATTCTACAACACATTATTTAAAATATTTTGCCCATAAAACTTCAGCACAATGTATGTTTCACTTAAATGACATCTGAAGCTATTGTTTATTCATTTCACTTTCCTATAGTCAGTATTAGAGATGTGTATCGTGTGATCGATCGTCTTAACGATCGATTTCGGCTGGGGGGGGAGGGAATCAGATTGTCGCGGTTTTGTGTTTTTAAATATTGTGTAAATCGTAAATCGGGGGAGGGCGGGAAAACTGGCACACTAAAACATCCCTAAAACCCACCCCGACCCTTTAAAATAAATCCCCCACCCTCCCGAACCCCCTCAAAATGTCTTAAATTACCTGGGGTCCAGTGGGGGGGTCCCGTTGTGATCTTCCACTCTCGGGCGTCGGGCGCGTTGATAGAAAATGGCGCCGGCGCTACCTTTGCCCTGTCATATGACAGGGCAAAGGTAGCGCCGGCTTAAAATGGCGCCGGCCATATTGCTATACAGCAAAATGGCGCCGGCCGTACGGCAACAGGAGTGCAGGAGGTTGTTCCCGGACCCCCGCTGGACTTTTGGCAATTCTTGTGGGGGTCAGGAGGCCCCCCCAAGCTGGCCAAAAGTCCCTGGGGATCCAGCGGGGGTCCGGGAGCGATCTCCTACGCTCGTGACGTCGGGGAACAGGAACCAAAATGGCGCCGGCGCTACCTTTGCCCTGTCATATGACAGGGCAAAGGTAGCGCCGGCGCCATTTTCTATCAACGCGCTCGATGCCCGAGAGTGGAAGATCACAACGGGACCCCCCCACTGGACCCCATGTAATTTAAGACATTTTGGGGGGGTTCGGGAGGGTGGGGGATTTATTTTAAAGGGTTGAGGTGGGTTTTAGGGATGTTTTAGTGTGCCGGTTTTCCCGCCCTCCCCCTCCCCCTTCCCCGATTTACGATTTTGACGATAAATCGGGGGAATTCCTATTAAATATCGCCTCTAATGATCTTTGACGATTTAAGATATATCTGACGATATTTTAAATTGTCAAAAAACGATTCACATCCCTAGTCAGTATACTCTGTCTTCATCTATACACAATGTAGCATGTACAACATATAATGACACACAAACAGAACTCATAATGACAGAGAACCACAAACAGTAAACAATTATCAAACATTAGCGCTCAAAACATAGGCCTTTTAAAAGCAAAAAAAAGGTCAGATTTTATACTTTATCCACCATAGCCATCTTCATTCTTATCAGTCCATAAAAAAAAAATCTCACAAAAGAAGAGAAGTTAATGTAATCTTTTAAATCACATCACAAAGTAAGAATATCTATAAGCAACTGAGCTACACAATAAAGCTATGAGTAACTTGAGTTACTCATAGCACTACTTTGAGTAACTTGCACAATAAAAAAAAAAAAGCTCACTCTTTTCTAACTAAGGGCCTCATTTACCAATATCGCATTGGTAATACATTGGTACCCGCCTGCGTTAAAAAAAGGGGTGTTCCCATGCAAATGAGGCTTTTTTCGTGCAGCAGGAAAACTTCACGTGCCGCGATGTTTTCGCGATTCACACAAATATATTCGCGAATCGCAAAACTATCTTCGCGGTTTGCGATAAAACGACCAAAAAATAATCGCGGTGCGTGAAGTTTTCGCAGTATGCGGACAAAAGTGAAAGCAATTACCGCGCCACATGATAATGTTACATGTATAAAAGGTCACTTCCTGCCCCACCTCCTTTGAGGGTTTGGAAGGACTTTTGGAGAGGAGGTAGGAGTTTGAGGTTGGTGTTGGAGTTAGGAGCTTTTGAATTTGATTACTGAGTGTGGTGTCTTGTTTACTTGTTTTCATCTGTTTCCCTTTACCTGTGTCTTTTGTAATATCTGTTGGAATGAAAGTTTGTCAGTTACCTGTTTGTCCCTATCTGTGTGGAGGAGGAGGAGGAGTGTGGTGGTGGTGGTGGTTGTGGTGAAGGTGGTGTTGCTGGTGAAGAGGAGGCTGAGGAGTGTGGTGTTGGTGGCGAGGAGGAGAGTGGTGGAGGATGGAGCATGGTAGGAGAGGAGAGAAGAGGGGAGTTGAGAGTAGGGGGAGGGGGAGGAGGATGGAGAGGGGGAGGGAGGAGGAGGAGGGACCAAGTGGTAGGTTTATGAGGAGTAGGAGCAGGGACAGGGGTAGTGGGAGAGATAGGCAGGAGGGAAGTGATAGGAGGGTGGGGGAGGGGGAAAGGGTGAGGCAGGAGAGAATGGTGGGAAGAGGAAGGGCTAGACAGGCAGGGCAGAGGTGAAGGGAGCAGGAAGTGCAGGGTCAGGTTGGGGGGGGGAGGAAGGGAGTGGGGAATCGGGTGAGAGAGCCTAGGGAGGAGACCCCTCCGGAAGTAGCATCCCAACCAGGCAGCCAAGCCAGGGTCAGGCAGCGTGCCATGCGGTTCAGCGTGGAGGACAATGACCTGCTGATAGAGGGCGTCCTGCGTCATTATGCTCACTTGTTCGGGAATTTGTCAGTGAAGACCAGCAAGGCAGCCAAGGCACAGATCTGGGCCACCATAGCTGGGGACATCCAAAGGCAAAGTGGCATCCCTCGGACCGGGGAGCAGGCGGCCCACCGGTATCGAAATATCAAGGCGCATCTGAAACTGAAGATAGCCAAGGGGAACCAGTACATGAGGGACACAGGAGGAAGGTCACCGTGCCCCATCAAATTCACTGAGATGGAGAGGCGACTTATGCAGTGGCTGGGACAAGACGTCTTCGATGGCTTGGATCCACGCCTTGATACCTCCCACTTCGAATATGGTAAGTAGGCCTGTACCCCCCTGTCCTGTGCAAGGTTTCAACACAATGTTTAGTCCAGTTTTCTGTTTCAGTTCCCCATGTGCTCGCCAGAAAAGACTTGCACCCCCCCCCCCCCCCCCCCCGCAGAACCTGGCAGTCTGAGCTGTGCAAGCAATGCTGAGAAGTTCACATTGTCACTTTCCACATGTGCTGTGCATACCCCGGCCTGCAGGACCCATCCCCCTGGCCCTTCCCCCATGCCATTAGGCACATATAGACAACATAGCTCTATAAGCAGAAAGTCATGTGGGTCAAAGCTTATGTGTCCATGTTTAGTCCTGTTTTCTATTTCAGTTCCCCATGTGCTCGCCAGAAAAGTCTTCCCCCCCCCCCCCCCCCCCCGCAGAACCTGGCAGTCTGAGCTGTGCAAGCAATGCTGAGAAGTTCACTTTGTCACTTTCCACATGTGCTGTGCATACCCCGGCCTGCAGGACCCATCCCCCGGCCCTTCCCCCATGCCATTAGACAACATAGCTCTATAAGCATAAAGTCATATGCATCAAAGCTTATGTGTCCCGTGTTTGATATAACTCCAATTCAAGCAAATGCTGTGGTACTGATGATGTCTCTCTTTTTGTCCCCCATCTTCTACAGAGCACTCTGGTCCCAGGCAGCAGACATCAGGTGCCAGCTGGGAGGGCCCAAGCACCAGCAGAGACCCACCGGAGACACGGCGGCCACCTATGATGACCAGGCCCTTTCAACTGGATGCGACGACACAGTGGTCGGATTCGGAGGAGGAGGAAGAGGTGAGGCCCACCCTAGCAGCCACAGGCAGACCCCTAACCCTGAGCGAGGCCCTGGAGGATCTTGAGTGGGTGACCTCCCCCACTGATCAGCACCCCCTGACCTTCGAGACATCTCCGCCCAGTAGGCCCACACCAGTCATGTCGCCATGCAGCCATGCAGCCCTGCACCATCGGCTGTGGCAGCAATGCCAATCCCACATCCCCCAGCACCACAAGCACCTCCAGCAGTGCCACCCTCACAACTATACCAGGAACCGATGGCAACCACACAGGCGGAACAACTAAGAATGGAACTGCGTGGCCTCAGGAGAGCTGTCAGACAGCTGAGCCGTGACTTCCAGCTCCAGACTTCAGCCAGCACACAGGCAGGCAACACCATCGCTGCAGCAATTGGGACACACAATACAATTTTGTTGCAAATCCTCCAGCGGATGCAGGACGAGCAGGTGTCCTCCTCATCCACAACTTCAACACCCCAGCCAAGTCCCTCAGGGTCCCGAGGCCGCAAGGGCCATCCCCCGAAGAACCTGCCACCTCCCACTGGACCATCAAGACGTGGCAAGGGACCCTGAGGGGGCCATCAGGCACCACAAACCGGGTGGGGCAGTTACTCCCACCCACCACTGGGATGGCCATCCCACAGAGGGGCAGTGCCATCGAGATGGAAGAGGAAGCATCACTGCCTGCTCCCCACAGAGGGGCAGTGCCGTTGAGATGGAAGAGGAAGCATCACCGGCTGCTCCCCATAGAGGGGCAGTGCCATCGAGATGGAAGAGGATGCACCACTGCCTGTTCCCCACAGAGGGGCAGTGCCATCGAGATGGAAGAGGATGCCCCATGCAAAGCTGATGAGGCACTACCTCCCACCCACCTGGTCACCTGGCTCACCGGCAGCTGCTGCGCCACTCTGCTGTGTGCCATCGCCATCCGCCTCGCCACTCTGCTGTGTGGCACTGCCATCCGCTGCGCCACTCTGCTGTGTGGCACCACCATCCGCTGCACCACTCTGCTGTGTGCTGCCTTCTGTTCTCAAGGGCTGCAAATTCTGGCAGTGTGCTGTAGGATGACCAGTCTGCTGAAGGGCTGTTAATGCTGGTTGTGGGGTGCGTTCTGTGCATCATGTCTCCAAATGCCACTTGGCCTGTGTGTTCCTGGGCCTCCTCCTTCTGCCATGCCGCCGCTGCTGTGTCATCCTGGGCCTCCTCCTGCTGCCAAGCTACTGCTGTGTCGTCCTGGGTCTCCTCCTGCTGCTGTGTCGTCCTGGGCCTTCACTTCTGTAGCCAGACCCTTCATGTTTTTGCCTGCTGCCTACATGCTGAACCGCTGGATACCTTGTCTGCTGGCTGGACTTTCACTCTGCTGGCTGGCCTCTCAGGCTGTCCCCTTTCAGGGCACTCTTTCAACATGGTCCGCCTGGGGCCTGGACTTTCACTCTGCTGGCTGGCCTCTCAGGCTGTCCCCTTTCAGTGCACTCTTTCAACATGGACCGCCTGGGGCCTGGACTTTCACTCTGCTGGCTGGCCTCTCAGGCTGTCCCCTTTCAGTGCACTCTTTCAACATGGACCGCCTGGGGCCTGGACTTTCACTCTGCTGGCTGGCCTCTCAGGCTGTCCCCTTTCAGTGCACTCTTTGAACATGGACCGCCTGGGGCCTGGACTTTCACTCTGCTGGCTGGCCTCTCAGGCTGTCCCCTTTCAGTGCACTCTTTCAACATGGACCGCCTGGGGCCTGGACTTTCACTCTGCTGGCTGGCCTCTCAGGCTGTCCCCTTTCAGTGCACTCTTTCAACATGGACCGCCTGGGGCCTATGCCTGTCTACACATTGTATACTGACCAGCGGTAATCTATGTATTGCAGTATCCAAGCTATTGGGGTGCCACTTCCTGTTTCTCCATTCCTAGGTAATCATGCTTTGCCAGTACTGATAACACCCACTACCTGCATATGTGTATATACTGCTGATGGTGGAGTGATGTAGTCCGGAATTGGTCCACTTTGGATCTATTAGCTATCTAGTACTTGCAGATAATGAATACCTAGGAACGTCAAATGTATGCTGTAACTGCTGACCTAATAATTGACTATACCCTGCAGAATGTTGTCAGGAATACATATCCTGTTTAATCTGCCACCTTTTGTGTCCTTATTATGTTCCTAATGTGCCCTTGGTGTACACCCGCCACACCTTGCATGATGTATCCCACATTGCACCAATGCTGATTTTTCGAACTGGCCCCTGCCTGAGGTTCAGTATAGCAACATCTGCACCTGTCATTGACATACCTTACAGTTAGCTTCATGTACTAGGAGGGTGCTAAGGGGGACCCAGCAGAGTAAAAAATAGGGGAGTACCTGACATGTCCCTGACAGTAGAAGAGGTATTGTTCCTCAGTACAGAGAATGCACACTAAGGGAGCGTGCTGATGTATGCCTGCCCTCCTGATCTGTGTGGAAAGGGGAAGGGGTGGCCAGCTGTCTATTGCAATCGCAGTGCTCATGTCATGCACTGTTGGCGGTGAGGAGTCCAGACACGTAATTCTTACCAGGGTTCAGTATCGTAGCTATCTATGCATGACAAACACCACATATGTGAGCCTAACTGATGCTAAGGTACTAACCGACTTTGCTTCCTAGATTGGTCTCTCACATGTGCAGGTAAATGGAAGATGCCTTCCACCACTGCTGGGTGACTGACTGAAAGGTTGCCAACCTCTGGTGCCATGCACGATATCTATGATAGTGGTGGCGCATGCACACTCTTAATTTCCAGGCACCATTGGCATACAATACTGTGTAGCCCTTTCCAGCTGTACATGCTAAGTATGTACCCTGTGAAATCTCATATATCAGTGTACATCCCCACCATGGCAGCATGGTTGTGTGCCAGGGAAGGCTTCCTATAGTTACTGTCTTAGCATTAAGGTTGTGGGCCACTGAAACGTGAGGCATGGGAAGGGTAATGTTGCTATCTGCATGCCGTGTATTAAAGGAGTTGCACAGACTGTCAGCAGCCAGCTAAGTGGGCTGTTAGTCGTACGGAGAGGTGAAGATATTAATGCAAATCTGTCATACCTGTTTACAGGGTGCAAGCGGTGTAAGGCATGATCAACAGGCCTTAAGTGTGTTTAGCTGGTGTCCATGTGCACACAGATGTGGTGACTGCTGGTGTGCAGTCACTGTTAATCACCCGTATAAGTATTTGGGGGTCTGAAAAGCACAAAGATTGCAAGAAGGGGTCACCATCCGTAGTGATACACATGCCTCCGGTGCCATCGCCCAGCTGTGGGGTGTGCATGGACCCTTTAGAATGTGGGCCACGTCCACCATGTGAACACTGTCTCACGGCCAACACTGTAGTCCACAGTCCTACACTGTCTTAACATAGTTCACCTCGCCACACACACATACAAGCCACTGTACAAGGATAACTGTCATTGTTGATGGCGCATGTTCTTTGGATAACCAGTACAGTCCAGTGACCAGTATCTGTCAGTGTTGATGGATACTTGGTATACTTTACTGTCTCTTAACAGAACCACTATCATTAACATTCTACAGAACCCCAGTGGACTTTGCTCCCTACAGGTGTGCAGTTGCGAAGGTTACAGGTAAGCAATTTAGCTCACACATCATTATCAGTAGAGTATTTGATTTTCCACATACTGTGTGACCTGTGTCACCATCACGTAATATACCCACCTCATCCCTGTTCTTCTACATACTCTGTCTTGAACCTCCTGTACCCGCAAGCCTTTATTCAGGGACATTATGTGGATGGGACGTATACCCTCCCAACGTAGCAATATGGGGGCATCTATGTCACTCGGAGGGACATGTAGGCCCATGTCTGGCCCATATTCCCTCTATTCTTGCACACTGCTCTGTTACCTGTTACTGGGAGAACCACTGTCCGCCAGATCCTGTGGAATACATACTTGGGCAGCGAGGTAAAGGGGTCTTCTCCACCTATGGCCTGTCAGGCATTGCCACAGGTCATACAGTATGTGCAAACACTAATATTCTGCTGATAATGATGTGTGAGCAACAGTGGTTACCTGTAAACTTCTGAACAGCACACCTGTAGGGAGGTTAGTCCATTGGGGTTCTGCAGCATCTAAATGATAGTGGTTCTGTTAAGAGTCAGTAAAATATAAAGAATATTTGTAACACTGGGTGTCACACACAATTCAGTAATTAATTATGACTCTGTTTGTGCGGCCATGGAGGACAGAATCCCTGACTGAAGGTCTGCCACTGCAGGTGGACATCTGGAAGTTCTCAGCCCTCGACCTCTTCCCATACAGGGTGTAAGGTGTTGCCTACATGTCCACACCAGTGTGTGGCCTGTGTATGTAGTGGTTGACAGGCCAGGTGCAACACTGAACACTGCCATGCTATTTGTCAGCATCCTTAGGCACATCTTGCTTCCCGGGCACATTCCACCTCATGAAGGACAGGTAGCCATGTGTGAGGATACAGCATGTAGCGTTCTGCCTGTTTAACGTCTGCCCATCCAGCTAGTGGAACTCCTGGACCACAGAACTGTGGCGCAGCTTGGAGCACAATTGTTAAGGATGCACATGTGCTTGGCCAAGTATTATGTTTAACAACACAGTAGCTGGGCATGGCATCAGCTCATGGCAATGTTGGCCCTCTTTATATACCCTTGAGGAGGACATCTCCGGGTGCAGCCTGGTGGCGTGCTGCCAGAAGGGTGCACCCTTATAAGGTACAGTACATGGAGGCTCTATGTGTAAATCTGCATGGTATCATGGTTGAGGGGCAAACATGAGAGCGGTTGGTGCAGAGGGAGGCTGTGTTACGCAGAGGCTAGGTACCACCTGTACCCCGAGATGCCATCCTGGTATGGGCTGGTGCAGTGGCCACCAACATCGTTGTCATAAGGGCATCCCACTAGTTGCGTGGGATGTGCATGCATGTATTGTGGGCGGACTGGGTGGAGATAGGGTTGTGGTCAGAGTGCAGACCGAACATCATCCCAACTGTTCACCTTCCTGCCCAGCGTACCATTGTACTGTACCGTATGAGGGCGACAGTGCAGTGAATGCTACATACGTTATGAGCCACAAATGTTTCCAGTATTATGATAGAGGCAGACATTAGTTTATCACCCTGTCTGAACCCCTGTCATCCTCATCACTGCAAGTAGCAAGCGTGGAAACCGCTGTTGCAGGACAGTAATGTGTGTCAGCTAGTGGATTATCACTCAAACCCATGCATGTGCTGGTGTTCCAAACAGCTCTGGAATATGGTGTGCATAGGTTGTGTGCTGAAAGGCTATTCACCTGTATCCGGAGACCTCCCACACATTCATTGTTCCCACTCATTGATCACCGATTCTTCCTATGACACAACCAGGTGACTTGCCACACAGGGGTAGTACACATGTTAGGAAAAGGGAGTGGCCTGTACATCAATATACCTCATCACCTGCCTAGCAGTATATCTGGCCCCCTTCATGCATGCCCCCTTCATGCATACCACCCTGTGCAGCCTCCTTTGGTATTCTGCCACCTCCATATGGGCGACACATGGGTAATGCGGGTTCAGCAAAAGGGTTGCCCTCTATGGACCATTTCACATGTGGGTATTTACTTCCTTTATTTGCACATCTGGACCTGTGCTGGATGGCTGTGTGATCATCTGTCAATAGTGACATTAGTTAGTCATCCTACTCAGCAGTAAGGCTGCTATGATGAGGCGTTGGTAGAGCCAACATGGTTATGATGGGCTGTGTTTGCACGAGCATCAATGACTGTTTGTCTGCTCACCAGGAGCGTGCTGTAGGGGTACAAATGGCTGGTCGGAGGTGCGTCCCCAGTCCACAAAATGCCTTCTGTGCTATCGAACCAACTGCAGTGGCTTACGTGGTACCAGCCACACCCAGATCCTTGCCTTGTGCAGCTGTGACCCTTTTGTGGGTGCTTGCGCTGCCCATCTGTTGCAGCCCTGTCTGAAGAGGAACTCTGTTGCAGTCCTGAGAGCCTCATTGGCATTTTGCACACATCTCCATGTTTGAAAACATTGCAGCCAGCTACTTTCGGCACCTTATAGACATTGGAAGGGCACTTGACAGCACATTGAGGGGGACTGCATCCTTGTCACATCCACCTGTCAGGCCTCTTGTGAGGACTCACCCCTCAGTAAGGGCCATCAATCACACAATAGAGCAGTATACACATGCATGCATCCTCCCTCTGCCAGCCTGGCCGATCAGCTGTGCTGCTGGTGACGGCCTGTCTGAGAGGTGGCTGCCAACAGTCAGGCCATCACTATTGTGGCGAAATATGTGACATATGGGTGGGTACTAGAGATGTGAATCGTGTGATCGATCGTCTTAACGATTGATTTCGGCTGGGGGGGGAGGGAATCTTATCGTCGCGGTTTTGTTTTTTAAAATATCGTGTAAATCGTAAATCGGGGGAGGGCGGGAAAACTGGCACACTAAAACATCCCTAAAACCCACCCCGACCCTTTAAAATAAATCCCCCACCCTCCCGAACCCCCCCCCCCCAAATGCCTTAAATTACCTGGGGTCCAGAGGGAGGGTCCCGGTGTGATCTTTTACTCTCGGACCTCCGGTGCGTTGTAGAAATGGCGCCGGCGCTACCTTTGCCCTGTCATATGACAGCAGGGCAAAGGTGGCGCCGGCGCCATTTTGTTTTTTTGTCCCCCGATGTCAGGAGCGTAGGAGATCGCTCCCGGACCCCCGCTGGACCCCCAGGGACTTTTGGCCAGCTTGGGGGGGCCTCCTGACCCCCACAAGACTTGCCAAAAGTCCAGCGGGGGTCCGGGAACGACCTCCTAAACTCGAATCGTTTTGCCGTATGGCAAAATGGCGCCGACATGTGTTTATAAAGGCAAATACACAGTATTGGTGGGCCCATGACAGCACAGTGGCCTACATACTGCCATAGCTGTGTGTGGGGGGGGGGGGGGGGGCGAACTGTACATGCGTCTTCTTTCCTTCGCTGCGATACCTTGTAGCAGCATACATCCGCCACAACTATGTGCATGCAACCAGATAGCTGCCTCTCCTTTCAGCCAGCTGCAATGACCCCAGAGGTGTCTTGATGTGGGATGCTACAGTGATAAGGGACCTTCAGATAGGTGTGGCCAGCGCCAGATGTGCTTTTTTCTCATGCACCCATTCATGAGGCGTCAGGAGGTTGTAGGGATCCTATGTGTTCCCTGCTGTGTATTGAGGCTCTGCTGCCTAGGCCATCACTGATACCACTTGCCTACTGAAGGGTCATTAGTGTTGCCGCAAGATGCACATGACAAGAATATTGAGGATTGGGAAATAGGGTTAGAGTGACATAGGTAGGGTTCATTACTCCTAATGGGTGTCAATTACGCACCAATATGCATGTTACCGTGATAGCATTAGGGATGGACAGAGGTGTGGGCCATTACACGTACAATTATTGAATGGTGTTAGCAAATCAGGGGAGGCGTGAGAGTGTGTTGTGTCTCATGGGGACAAGTGTGTACAGTAATGTCATCCTTGCTGGGATGTCAGTATGTAGCAAGTGCTTAGTCCAATGGCACCGAATAAGTAACACACATACAGCACCTGAGCAGAGCCTTGAGCCAGCCCTTAGCCACCCTATTATGGGCTATACACTCTGAGGTAGAGCACCACCCCAATAAGTTGTTGGGTGGACAGACGTAGCAGGTGAGGCACATAGCAGACTGAAAAGGAGGTCTGCACATTATACTATATCCTACCCCATCAGTGGGCAAACTGCCCTACAGGGCCATGGTTCGGTCCCATGCCAACCTTAAAAGTGTGTCTGTATAAGGTGTTGGCGAACCTGGCTGCAACTGACTGTGTTTTCATGCCGTTGGGCACGCGCACATGGGGGATCAGGTCTGAGGTCTGGATCTAGAGGCACTGGAATTCCATGCTGAAGAGCCACATTATGGAACACACAGCAAAGCAGGATTATCCTAGCAACCTTGGGGGGAGCATACAGTAATGCTCCCCCAGTCTTGTCCAAACATCGGAAGCGGCTCTTCAAAAGGACGATGGTACGTTCGATGACTGAGCGTGTAGCACTTAAGGCCTCATTATAGGCCAGCTGTCGCGCCGTGGCAGGCTGGAGGATTAGGGTCATAAGCCAGGGCCTGCATCCATAGGCTGAGTCCCCTGTTGCAATGAGATAGGCAAGCCATTACAAATAATGATGTTTGTGTCACATGGGTGTATGTGCTCAATACATGCAGTAAAACCGGATGGCACAAGGCAGCCCATTACATTTGCCCCGCACCCTATGTGTGTGGCTTCATGATTGCTTTGGCACACAGCTGGTGTGTGGCTATTAAGCGGTATAGCACGTGAAGGGCCCCTAGACAGTGAGATTTATGTCGGCAGTGTGTATGCGGTCGGTGCGTTACATCACTGTCCTTACGGATCAGATCCCTGTGTTCGGATCATATGCATTGTGCACTGCAGTCATTGTGTACAGACATATCTGCTCAACTGCACCTTTTAAGTAGGTATGCATACCCAATAACATACATGGTGTAAACTGGCTGCCCCTCAATGTGCACAAATGACTAGAAGTGATCATGCGAAGTCTCATGAACGTAGGACCTCACGAACACCTGTGGATGTGAGCTGCCCTTACATGACAAGTCTAAAGTCACCTGGGACACTGCCAGTAGCCATGGCTACACCAAATATGTGTAGGCTGTCCACTAGTGCAGTGAGGTGAACAAGCCATGGCATATACAGGCCATACAGGGGCTGCTGTGTATCTCCTGCTTGGCAGCCAATAGCAAGTGGTTGGGTGCATGAGCCATTCCACCACTTAAGGTAACACAATGAGCCACTCAGGTCTGTTGTGATGGGGACATATGACTCCATCCCGACAGGCGTCTACATCACATTTGTGTGCCATTACAGAGATGAACATTCCAAATATGTTACATGTATGTTAACGTCTATCTTACCTACAAGCCAACCAACGCCATACAGGCCATCTTCAAATTTGCGAAGCAGAGCTGATTGCCTGAGTATGAAGGAATCGTGCGCTGATCCTGGAAAGCTGGACATCACCGAGAGGATCCGCATTCCAGCATCACACACCACTTGTACGTTGAGGGAGTGGAACTGCTTTCTGTTGCGGTAGACTGCCTCCGTCTGACGGGGTGGAATGATGGCCACATGAGTGCAGTCAATAGCTCCAATGACATTTGGAAAGCGGGCAATGTCATAAAAATCACACTTGAGGTCCATCAGGTCCTGTCTGTCACGCGGGAATGCTATGTAGTGAGGCATGCGGTCCATAACAGCTTCAATGACCTGATGCAGACACCGGGAAAAGGTGCTCTGTGACATGCCAACCACAACAGCTACCATGGATTGGAAGGAGCCACTTGCTGTGAAGTGCAGGGCAGCCAAGAGTTTGGTCAGGCCGGGGACGGCACGGCTCTTTCGGGTTCGAGACTCAAAGGCACCTCGTATGTCTTCATATATTTCCAAGATGGCACAGCGCTGAGGCGATATCTGCTGATCACAACATCCTCTGGCATACCCAGCAATGAGGTTCGTGGAAGATAGATCCACTGCCTGTACCCGCGGCGACATTGACATCGACCAACGTCCTGGCGTCTGTGTCGGGCCTGCTCAGCCATGGAGTGCACCTACCCCATACACTGTGAATGTGTAGATGGTGTGGAGAAGATAGACCTACTAAGAACAGGCCTTTTTATTGGGTAGCAGTACCTTTGTAGGTCAGTGGGGATTGGTTTTCCACATTTTGGTTCATTGCAATAATATCGCGCTGCTCGCTATGCGCCGCGAAACGGTGTATCGCATTTGAAAGAGGTGTAGTTATTGGCCGTGGTAGGAGCCATGCTAACAGCGCAGCCCTTTCGTGGCACATGATAAGTCCTCCCTACTTTACATTTGCCCCGCCCCAACTCCGCTCCCTGAATACTTAATTTAAAATTTGCATTTGCGAACCGCGATAACTGCTTTTATCGCGGTTTGCAAATTTTTTGCACGCGATACAGCCGTATCGCGCGCAGTATTTCCTTGGAAAATGAGGCCCTAAATGATTTTGATTGCTTAAGCTCAAGAACTGGAACAGTTTACATTCCTTTCATGCAAGAAGTAGGGAGGAGAGAAAAAATTCTTATAAGACAGATTACTGACTATATCTCATCTCCCTGCTTTACAAAACTTTTTGCTAAACAATAGCTGCAAAATTAAAATAATGCAAACTTTAAAATAGTTGTTAGCACATACAAAAAGCCATTGCCGCTGTGTTGGAGGATTGTGTGCTGGCAGGCTGCCGGAGGGCGCAAAAGGTTAGATAACAATTTTAGGGGTGTTAGAGTAGGGGAAAAGGTTAGGGGGAAGGGGTGGGAAGGTTAGGTTAGGGGGGAGGGAACAGGGGAAGGCAGCGCAGCTCAGCGTGCGCAAGGTGCACGATTGTGCACCCAATTGCACGCACCGACCCCTGATTTTATAATTTGACCGTGCCTTCGCGCGCAAGTTATAAAATTGGGCATACATGTGTGCTTGCCTGTCCCCCGCAAAATTTCCTATTGGAGGAATGCAATGTATAATTTGAGAAGTTTAAATGATAGGTTTTGGTATGGGAAAATTGGAGTTTTTCCTTTTTCTCTTTATGTTATTATATTGTATTCTTTTTCTGAAGTAAGATAAGTCTTGCTGTATTTTGAAAAATGAAAAATAAAATTAAAAAAAAAAAAAATAGTAGAAAAGGTAGTTTCACTACAAATCATGGACTTTTTAGAGAAAACTTTATGGGGCGGATTTTAAAAGCCCTGCTCGCGTAAATCCGCCCGGATTTACGCGAGCAGGGCCTTGCACGCCTGCGCGCCTATTTTCCATAGGCCTGCCGGCGCGCACAGAGCCCCGGGACTCATGTAAATCCCGGGGTTTTTTTGTCGGGGGCGTGTCGGGGGTGTGTCGGGGGCGTGTCGGGGTGTGTCGGTGGGCGGGACCGATTGACGCGGTGTTTTGGGGGCGGGACGCGGTGTTTCGGGGGCGGGCCCAGGGGCATGGTTTCGGCCCGAGGCGGTCCGGGGGCGTGGCCGCGCCCTCCGGAACCACCCCCGGGTCGCGTCTCGGCGAGCCAGCGGCCCGCTGGCGCACGTGGATTTACTTCTCCCTCCGGGAGGCGTAAATCCGTGGACAAAGGTAGGGGGGGGTTTAGATAGGGCCGGGGGGGTGGGTTAGGTAGAGGAAGGGAGGAGAAGGTGAGGGGAGGGCGAAAGAGAGTTCCCTCCGAGGCCGCTCCGATTTCGGAGCGGCCTCGGAGGGAATGGAGGCAGGCTGCGCGGCTCGGCACGCGCCGGCTGCCCAAAATCGGCAGCCTTGCGCGCGCCGATCCAGGATTTTATAAGAGACGCGCGGCTACGCGCGTCTCTTATAAAATCCAGCGTACTTTTGTTTGCGACTGGTGTGCCAACAAAAGTACGCGAACGCGCATTTTTTAAAAATCTACCCCTATACTTTTACCCAAAGCAGTATGGGTTGCATAAGGATTTCAGCATGGAAACAGCCCTTACTACCTTAATAAATGACATCACCCTGAACCTAGACAATGGAAAAGCTATTCTCATTGGGGTAGATTTTCAAAGAGTTACACGCGTGATCCCGAAAACCTGCCCCTGCGCGTGCCGAGCCTATTTTACATAGGCTCGGCGGCGCACACAAGTCCCGGGTCACACATATGTCCCGGGGTTTTGAAAAAGGGGTGGGAAGGGGGGCAGGGTCGTGGGCGTGGCACCGATCCGGGGGTGGTCCAGGGGCCCTTGGGCAGGCGTAACTTAGAGAACAAAGGTGGGGGGGGGGGAATTAGGTAGGGCGGGGGGGTGGGTTAGATAGGGGAAGAGAGGGGAAGTGGAGGAGGAGTGAAAGGAAAGGAACAGCCTCGGAGGGAATGGGGAAAGCCATCGGGCCTCCCCTAGGGCTCGGCGCGCGCAAGGTGCACAAGCGTGCACCCCCTTGCACGCGCCGACCCCAAATTTTATAACATGCATGTAGCAGTGTGCGCATGTTATAAAATCGGGTGTATATTTGTGCGTGCCGGGTAGCGTGCACAAATGTACCCCGCGCGCGCTCCTTTAAAAATCTGTCCCATTGTTTTTTTGGATATGAGTACAATATTCAATACCATTAGCCATCAAATACTGTTCAGGCATCTTATCAACATTGGACTAAATGACACACCACTCAATTGGTTTACATTTTTTCTCACCAACAGGTCTTAACAACATGGATTGGAATTCAACTCTATCTCAGCCTTTGCACATTTCTTGTGGAATCCTGCAGGGAGCTATCCTCTCACCAACGTTCTTTAAACTTTACCTTTGTCCTATAACTACCCTAATCCATAGCCCCAGGATTGGATGCTATTTTTATGCCAACAATTTCCAGATTCCAGTCAGTCTGGAAGCCAAATTCCAGGATTGATTTGTAAAATTCAACAACTGTCTCACCGAGGTAGCATATTGATTCTATTCATCCAAATTTAATGTGAACTCTGATAAATTCAGTCATGTGGTTTACAAGGAATCCTCGCTGAGTGTTCCATTCCCATTAATGGCTGTTTCACAGATTCAATTAAAAGAAGCAATTACCACCCTGGGATATATAGTAGGCTCAGATCCTCACATAAATTCACAAAAATCTCGAATCTTGTCCTGTGTTCATACTTTATCCTTATTCAGACAATTAGATCTTTTTTGGACATAAGTAATCTGAAATAATTGACCTATTCTCTTGTGTTAAACCACTTGGATTATTGTAATGCTCTTTATTATGACCTCTCCTGGCATTTTTTGAGTTATCTTCAAATCATAAAAAATACTATTGCCAAACTCATCTTTAATAAGAAGAAACTACACTATTGAAACAGCTTCACTGGCTGTCAATTTCTTTGTAAATTCATTTTAAAATCTGCTGTCTCACTTTCAAGTTTCTCCACCTGTTATCTCTTTAATCTTTTAACTTTATTATTTCCCAGCCTTATGCTTTGCGCTTTCCAGCATGAGATATTAAGAGCTCCATCTGGCTTCTGTAGTTTGGAATTTTCTTCCCCTCACTTTACCTCTGGAAAGGAATTTTAGTAAACTCAAGAAAGTCTTCAAATCTGTAAGCTTTTGATACATGATAGAAATTTTTACTCTCAAAATGTTTTCTACCCATTGACCTGAATTATTTTGATTATACTTTTGACTTGACTTATTTTGATTATCAGACTTTTATTTAGATTTTAATTGGTTTTCAATGTTTTAATTTATTGTGTTTTTAAATCAATTGTATTATTATATTTCTATTTTTATTGTAATTTCTTTTGATTTTTGGGGAAGAAATGTGATTAATCAAATTAACTAGCTAATGTAATTGTGTGTTTGTGAAAGTGAAAGAGCATATGTGTATGTGAGTGAGTGAAAAACTATGTAAGCGAGCGAAAGAGTGTGTAAGAGTGTGTGTGTGTGTATGAGTGTGTGTGTGTGTGGAGGAGAGAGTGAGAGCATGTGTGTGAGTGAATGTACACACTCTGTGTACATGAGATAGAAGGGAGTTTATGCACAATAATCCCCTCTCCCCTGCTAATCCATAACAATCTCAGGGTACCTGAAAAACAGAAATTCCCAAGTATGGCGACCAAACTACTTTTTAAAAACCTTATTAGTTGTAATTATTAGGTGTTATTCATGTGTCTCCTCTTTTAAACATTTTTTTTGGTGTATGGAAAATGTTTATTTAAGATGTAATTATTGGCGGTTATTCTATTCATCAGCTGATTTGAAATATTTATTCATTAGTATATCTTTAATAATATTGATAATTTATTTATTTATTTGTTTGTTTTTATATACTGATGTTCTATTTTACATATCACAACGGTTTACAGACAACTGAGGGGAGCAGGAAACAAGGTGTTTCCTTATGCCAAATACATGGAACGTATAAAACAGTTAAACGATAAAGTTAAAGTAAACTAAGTTAAACTAAGTGTCACTTGTCACAACGATTAACGAATAGTTAAGTAGGGCGGGGAGCCAGGTGATCCCTTTTGTTAAATACATTCTGCATTTATAAAAGTTAAAAGAAACAAGTTAAACCAATGGTCAGGGTGCAGTTCTTATCTGTTACAAATGAACATGTATCATTGGCTGATGGTCCAGTACGTCCTTTAGTTTGTATCAGTGAGCGTTGTAACCGCTTAAGGCTGAAAGATCGATGATTAAGCAAATGGTCAAGGTGTAATTGTTATATATTTCAAGTTAATACAATGATTGCTTGATGGTTGAACAAGGCTGGGTATGAATAATATGAGACAGTTCGGTGTACATTGGGTGGAGGGTGGAGGTTTGGGGGAATTCTCATGTTTGTTGTAGCGGAATAGCTATGGTAGATTGGCAGCAGGCAAAAAGTCAATGGGGTGAAAGTTGCAAGAGGGCCGGAGTTGGTGTTTTTTTTAGGGGGGAAGGAAGGGGGTAGGAGTTAGAGTGAATTGATGGTAATTGATTATAGATGGTTGAGGAGGATATCTAGTTTGGGATTGAGGTCATGTTATTGCTGCAAAGGCTTTGTGAAATAGTCAGTTTTTAAGATTTTTCTTGAATGATTGAGTTGATGGTTCAGTTCTTAAGCCGATGGGGAGTTTGTTCCATAGGGTGGGGCCAGGGAGTGATAGCGCTCTTTCTCTTTTAGATGATCTGTTTGCGGTTTTCGGGGAAGATGTTTGTAGGGTCTGGTGTTTGTGGAGCGAAGGTTCCTTGTTGGGGTGTGGAGGTGCAGGAGTGTAGTCAGCTAGTTGTGTTTGTTGTTGTGGAGAGTTTTGTGTTTAACGGATAGAGCCTTGTATTGGATTATCTGCTGGATAGGCAGCCAGTGCAGTTCTTTGAGGATGGGAATGACGTGTTCTAATCTTCTGCTGTTTGTGAGGGCTCTGGCAGCAGCATTTTGGAGTAGTTGGATAGGTTTAAGGGTGGAAGCTGGGAGTCCTAGTAGGAGAGAGCTGCAGTAGTCGAGTTTTGAAAACAGAAGGGCCTGGAGGACGGATCGAGTCTTGTGGGTAGAGAAGACGTTTGAGTTTTCTTAGCATCTGGAGTTTGTGGAATCCATCTTTTAACAGGTTGTTAATGTGTTTTTTGTAGTTTATTTGGGTATCCAGGATGACGCCTAGGTTTTTTATTGATGAGAATGTCTGTTTTTTTGATTGAAGTGTGGTGAGGTCATTGGTGGGAGATGGATTAGGATTGTTGGATATGTATAGGATTTCTGTTTTATTGTGGTTGAGAGTGAGGTATAGCTGCAAGAGTAGGTTTTTTATCGTGAGTAGGTGGGAGTTCCATTGGTTTAGGGTTTATTCAATTGAGGCTTTGATTGGGAGTAGAATTTGCACGTCGTCAGCGTATACATAGTGGATCAAATCTAGTCCATTTAGGAGTTCGCACATGGGGGTCATGTAAATGTTGAATAGTGTGGATGAGAAGGAGGATCCTTGAGGGACACCATGGGGAAGGGGGATTTGCATGGATTCAGTGTCATTGAGTCTGACTTCATAGGACCTGTTGGATAGGTATGAATTGAACCAGTTAAGTTGCACCATGTAGGCTGATTTCTCTTAGTCTATATAATAGGATTTTGTGGTTGACGGTGTCGAAAGCTGAGGAGATGTCAAGGAGGATGAGTAGACAGATTTGATAATGGTCCAGACCTCTGAGAATTGTGTATGATAGAGAGATTAGCAGGGTTTCGATGCTGAGAGATGTTCTGAATCCATGTTGGGATGGACATAGTATGTTGTGGGTGTTTAGGTGTTCTGAGAGTTGACAGTTCACAATTTTTTCGAGGATCTTGACTATGAAAGGTAGGTTCAATATTGGTCTGAAATTTGCTGGATCAGCTTCATCTAATTGTGGCTTTTTGAGGATTGGCTTGATTATGGCACATTTTAGCTTATCTGGGTAGATGCCTTGATCGAGTGATAGATTGACTATGTTTGCTATTGGTTTGGCTATGTGGTTCGTTATTTGCTTAAGGGATTTTATTGGAATTGGGTCGATGGGATGTGCAGCAGGATTGATGTTTTGTATGATTGCTTCAATTTCGGTAGATGCAACGTTTTCGAAGTGTGTCCAGTTCCCCTTGTTTGTGGTTGAGTCGGTGGTGATTTCATCGTTTGAAATGGGGTTCTTCTAAATTAGATTTATTATGTTGTTGTTGAAGAATTGGGCTAACTCGTCACAGGTGCTTGTCTGATTAGCTGTACTGGGTGCATTTTGAATTGGTTGGGTGAGGTTATTAACATATGTAAAAAGGGTTCTGGGTTGGATTGGTAGTTGTGTATCTTCATAGCATGGAAAGTGCATTTGGCTCTGTCGATGTCGGTCTTGTATATGTAGAGTATAGTTCTGAATCGGTCTTTTAGCTGGGGGGTGTGGTTTTGTCTCCAGTTCTTTTCGGCTTCTCTTAATAGGTGTTTGATCTTCTTCAGTTCGGCGGTGTACCATGCTGCTTTTTGTTTGGATGCTGGTTTGAGTTCTTTTTTTATGACTGGGCATTTGATTTTGGTGACCTCAGTGTTGATGTTGAGCCATGATTCTATGGCGGAGTTTGTGTTGGTTATTTTTAGAGTTTTCAGAGAGTCTGGGAGTGTTTCTAATACGTCTTTGCTGGTGCATGCTTTATTGAACTCAATGATAGTATTGGGGTTCTTCTGTTCCCAGATGGGGTTTTCAAGGTATATCTTGGTTTGAATTAGTTTATGGTCTGACCAGGGTAGTGTGGTTGCTGTTGGTTGCTGTTGGTGGTGTGCTGTTTGGTATCTTTTTGTTGGAGAAAATGAGGTTGAGTGTGTGACCTGTGTTGTGGGTGGGGGTTTCTATGATTTGTTTAAAGCCGATTGCTTTCATGGAGTCAGTGAGGAGTTGGCAGGTGGCAGTGGGAGGAGTTTTATCCATGTGTATATTGAAGTCGCCTAGTACTATTGCAGGGATGTCCATGTTGATGTTGTTAGAAATGGTTTCAATTAGTGGGGATAGGTTCTGTTTGAGGAGGCCTGCTGCTGCATAGATGAGGAGGATTTGGAGGTTCTTTGATTTAAAGAGGCCTATATCAAATGGGGGGGGGGCTGATGGGATGGATTTTAAATTTGAGTTTTTTTATGCTATGAATAGCAGTCCACTTCCTTTCTTTTTGGGTCAGGGGAGGGAGAATATGTTGTAGATTTTTTTCGGTAGTTGATCGATGTGAATTGTGTCGGTGCTTTTGAGCCAAGATTCTGTGATACAGAGGAGGTCGGGGTGGTTATCTAGTAAGAAGTCGCGATCAAAAACATCTTTTTTTGTGATGGATTGTGTTTGATTAAGGTCAGTGTAAGGATGGTTAGAGCTGTAAGGTGTGGGTTAGTGTGGGTTGGGATTACGGACAGGGAGTGTGGCTGTCGGGGTTGTGTTTTTCCTTTCTTGCATTACTCCTGTTGTATGGGAGGATTGGGATGCTGTAGATCAAGCCAATGTTATGGAGTTGACTTGACTTGTGTTTTGTTATGGGATACTCATGGATGATTGTGAGTGCTCATTGTTTCGGTTGATGAGAAGATTGTAGTTGGATTGTCCAGGCAGTGTGAGGGGGTCTGCACTTTTGGACGAGTTTCTTCGGTGGATGGGGCTTGGAGGGGGCGAAGCTTTAGGATAAGTCTTTGGGCACTTCTTTATATATCTGCAGGAGGTAGGCTTCTGGCATTAGGGAGGGTTCGGTGGTTGGTTTGGCTTGTGTTGATTGCAGTGGGCCTTTGGCATTAGTGAAGTGCTTTGGTGGTTTGTGGAGGGTTCGGTGGTCAGTTCGGCTGGCGTTGGTTGCAGTGAGCCTTTGGCATTTGTGGAGTGGAGTCCGTTTGGACAGAGGTCTATAAGGTCTTAGCTGTTGATACTATTGAGGAGGAGGGTTTTTTGTTCAGGTGTGCCTGGCAGTGAGTCGGAGCAGCACAGGGGGTGGGGTGTGAGGAAAGGGCAAGCCTGCGTCTGGTTTCTCCTTTTGGGAGGATTTTCAGGCTCCCTGTTAAGCACTGAGGGAAGCACAAAGGGGCGCACTAAGGGGTGGGCCCCTTATTCATGCACCTTCAGCACGCGACACCCGGCGCAAGATGCCGGGGTCTGGTGTCAGCCCTTTAAATGGCTGGAGCATGTTGCCGATGCTGGCATCAGTGGGCGGGGCTTACCTCCATTCAGGTGCCACTCAGGGGCCGCTTGTGTGCTGCAGTGGGGGCCATCTTAGGGGTCCACGGGTGTGGAGAGGCATTTGGGGAGCCCTTCACCCTGACAGGTAAGTGCCGATTGCGTGGGCTCGAGGCGGGAGGCAGAAAGTGGCGATGGCGTCCAGTGTCAGCCCTTTAAAGGGCTTGAGCATGTTGCGAATGCTGGCGTCAGTGGGCGAGGCTTACCGCCATTAGGGTGCCACTCGGGGCCGCTTGTGTGCCGTGGTGGGGGCCGTCCGAGTGGTCCGCGGGTGTGGAGAAGTGTCTGGTTTATTTTATTGTTTGATTGTTTTTTATGAGGAATGGTAATGTTTCTGTTTTTCCATTGTTCAATTGCATACAGAGTCTAACTTATTGCAGTTTCAAGTTCAGTTTTTGTCTGCATGTTTCTATATTTTCTGTATTTTCTGTATTTGGTGAGAGTCTGTCTGTGTTCTGCATGTGTGACCAAGGTAAAATATTCTGATAGCCTGTAGTTTCTGCATAGGGATCTATAGCAGCTTGGATAGTTCTGTTTTCCTAATATCAATGGTATGTTAGGACACAGTCCAATATTTGTAATGGTGACGTTTCATAGGTAGGATGGTTACTGTTTTACTGCTAGCAGTTAGTGCTGTCTTATATTGGGAGATTTACAATTCTATAATGGTAATTAAATTTACTCATGGCTTACTGAGAACCAAGCCCATATCCAACAAGTGTTGCAATAGGGTTAATATCATAGGGTTCCAAGTGTAAGTTTTGCATGATGTTCCTGATGGCACCACAGCAGTGCTGAAAATATAATATATATGTTATAAGTGATATTTTTACCTCAGAAAATTGTAGAACACAGTAGCCATGTTTTCCATTGATATTTAATGAAAGAAAAGTGCAGGTAAACAACCATGGTAGTCAAAACATTTTATGTTTTTTTATCGGGCAATCAAAGGAAGAGATCCAATACAGTTCAATATAGTCCAGTTTAGTCTTATCCAGACCCATCCTTAACACTTTATAGATATTGTACCAGCAGAGAACTCCCTGCTGGCTAGACCTGAAATCAGCAGGGTAAACATCCAGGACAGTACTTCAAAACCCCAACCATCCTTACATAATTCTCCCCTTCTAAGGAGAATCTCTGGACCTTCCAAGGATTCCCACAGTACCTTTACTCACCCCATCCCCCATTCTTTCAACCATATGAGGCGCACATTATTGGCAGTCATTGGTTGGAAAAGAAACAATCTAAAGTCAAAGGCTTTTCTCTTTACAGGTCACTCTTCAGCAGCCATTGCCCCTGCTGATCATATGACATAGTTATTATGCAATGAATGGAAGCCGGACTGCTCTTCTAATCCAATATCAGTATACCCTAATTCTTCTTCATTGAGGTATTAGTCAGAAAAATCTTAGTGACTCCATTCTTGAAGCCCATTTCTTTGGTACAATGTCTTCCCTATAACATAGCTAGCCCTTTCCTGCTGTTCTTTATTTTTATAATCATGAAAGTTCCTCCTGTGAATACCGGGTTTTGAGGATTGCCTGTGAATGCCCCAGCTTCTGCTGTATCCTCTTCAGGTTCTGTTCACAGTCCCTCTTGGAGGCCTTGAGTCACTGCCTACAGGTCTTTCTGGATATATTTGACTGCCTCATCTAAATTTGTTATGGTAGGAAGAATTAAGGTGTCTAACTTATCTAATTGGGTGGGACAAGAGGCACCACAACCTCTCCCCTTTCCCTGACACATGCCTTCCAAATATGCTCCACTTATTCAGACCTTTTGAGGTGATCCTTTTCCCTGGTCTTTGCCACCTGATATTGTACTACAAAGAAATATGCTCCATTCTGTCCCTTGTCTTTATTTTATTGAGAGTATGCTTGGTCCCACATTTCCCCAGTTGCTCGGTATCCCTCCCCCTGCTACTTCTTGGAGTAAACTCTCAAAAAGGACACTGGACATCAAGGTATCCTAAAACCCACACCACAGGCAGCAGGAATAGGGTTGTGGTTCTGGCCATTCGATGTCACCTTCCAAAACTGACTCACAGGAAGGGGAAGTATAAATTTGATTTGGTTCTGGAGTGTCCTGTTCTTCAACCATTGAAGAAGAATTTCTCTTTTTTCCTCCTTGATGCTCTCTAAGGGAGTCATTTATCAAATTGCCTTATGGTGTTTTCACATGTGAAAAACAGCATTAACATATGCAAAAATGCCATAACGCATGGTACGATGCAAATTTGGAAAAGGGGAGGAGCTTGGGGTGGGATTTCTGGCCAAGTGGGCTTTCTTTGCAATTTGTGAAACCATATCGCACTTTTTTAATATGGGAAATAACTACACCTTTTTCATTTGTGTTAAGCTGTGCGATATGGCTTTATCGCACTTTGCGATGTTTTTGCAAATAGCATTTTCACTATTTTAAGCTGGAGAGGGAGAGAGAGAGAGAGAGAGAGAGAGAGAGATAGATCACCTAGCTACAAGGCCCTTATAGTAGTTAGGTATTTATACCTCTATATGATGCCCACCTAGTTACTTGAGGTGAGCATTAAGTAGTAGTGTAGGGGTTAGGGACCACTTTGACATTCAGAGTGAGACCTACAAACAGAACAGTAGACACTTGTGAAGATTTGATGTCCTTTAGAATGAGGAAAAGATAAGATTTCTACAATGTTCTCTCAACCTAGCTTGATGGACTCTCTACCTGGATAACATCAAGCTAGGTTTAGAGAACATTGTACAAATCTCATCTTTGGGTGAGTTTCCTCACTCTGAATGACATCAAATCTTCACAAGAGTGTACTGTTCTGTTTGTACATCTCACTCTGAATGTCAAAGTGGCCCCTAACCCCTACACTAATACCTAAATCTGACCTTGAGTGACTAGGTGGCCCTCTTATAGAGATATAAATACCTATCTAGGATGAGGCCATTATCTCTTTCTCTCTCTCTCTCTCTCTCAATTGCAACAATTGTGGTACTTACCACAAATTGTGAAAAAGTTATCCCTGTTTGCGGTAATACCTATGTGAAGTGCTAAGATAGTGCACTTTGTGATAAACAGACTATTACCATAAAACACACCCCTTTACCTATTGCATGCGATATTTACTGCATTTTGATAAATCCAGGCTTAAAATGTAAGTCAATCCAGATGCAGGTAATGATCAACTCTTCTTGGGAGGAAGGAGGTTCAATCCAGGCCAATTCATCTTCAATTTCATCTCTTAAACAAGGGACTGATGCCATAGCAGCTCCTTGCTTCATCTCACATCTGCCTGTAACTGGCAGAGGCAGCAACATTAGATAGGACAGAGTCTTCCCTTTGTTGTAGTCCTGCTAAGCCTCTTTCCACTGTATGTTTCTGATATGGATGAGAAAATATCTTTCTAACACCTACATTCCACAATGTGCCTGGTTCCTGCCCCATTAAAGTGGTGGCCCATGTCAAGTCATCTCCCATGAGTTGAGTTATCTAGCACAGTTTCTTTATTTCATCAATAAAATATTCTGGCTAAAACTTGGAATATACGTCACTAGGGATGTGAATCGTGTCCTCGATCGTCTTAACGATCGATTTCGGCTGGGAGGGGGAGGGAATCGTATTGTTGCCGTTTGGGGGGGTAAAATATCGTGAAAAATCGTGAAAAATCGTGAAAAAATCGAAAAAAATCGAAAAATCGCAAAACCGGCACATTAAAACCCCCTAAAACCCACCCCCGACCCTTTAAATTAAATCCCCCACCCTCCTGAACCCCCCCCAAATGACTTAAATAACCTGCGGGTCCAGCGGCGGTCCGGAACGGCAGCGGTCCGGAACGGGCTCCTGCTCCTGAATCTTGTTGTCTTCAGCCGGCGCCATTTTCCAAAATGGCGCCGAAAAATGGCGGCGGCCATAGACGAACACGATTGGACGGCAGGAGGTCCTTCCGGACCCCCGCTGGACTTTTGGCAAGTCTCGTGGGGGTCAGGAGGCCCCCCACAAGCTGGCCAAAAGTTCCTGGAGGTCCAGCGGGGGTCAGGGAGCGATTTCCCGCCGCGAATCGTTTTCGTACGGAAAATGGCGCCGGCAGGAGATCGACTGCAGGAGGTCGTTCAGCGAGGGTTCCGGCGCCTCGCTGAACAACCTCCTGCAGTCGATCTCCTGCCGGCGCCATTTTCCATACAAAAACGATTCGCGGCGGGAAATCGCTCCCTGACCCCCGCTGGACCTCCAGGAACTTTTGGCCAGCTTGTGGGGGGCCTCCTGGCCCCCACGAGACTTGCCAAAAGTCCAGCGGGGGTCCGGAAGGACCTCCTGCCGTCCAATCGTGTTTGTCTATGGCCGCCGCCATTTTTCGGCGCCATTTTGGAAAATGGCGCCGGCTGAAGACAACAAGATTCAGGAGCAGGAGCCCGTTCCGGACCGCTGCCGTTCCGGACCGCCGCTGGACCCGCAGGTTATTTAAGTCATTTGGGGGGGGTTCGGGAGGGTGGGGGATTTAATTTAAAGGGTCGGGGGTGGGTTTTAGGGGGTTTTAGTGTGCCCGCTCACGATTCTAACGATTTATAACGATAAATCGTTAGAATCTCTATTGTATTGTGTTCCATAACGGTTTAAGATGATATTAAAATTATCGGACGATAATTTTAATCGTCCTAAAACGATTCACATCCCTATACGTCACATTGAAGCAGGAACCCACATCAATGCCCCCTATCCCCATCACATTGCTCTGGGGCAATGAGTTAGGAACTGGGCATTTTCTATTTATCGTATCCTCTAGCTCTTGACTCTTCCATTCATAAGCTGCTGACACTTCTGTTGCCATGTATTAAACTCTTCAACTTGGGCTTGGAGCATCTGCTTCTGCTGTAATAGATACTAAATCAACTGTTGTTGATTCTCTAATGTTGTTATTTTCAAAAAGGGGAAAGTAAAAAGAACTCACCAATGATTATAAAGTATTTTTCTTAAACTCATAAAAATTGGAGTAGTAAAAGTAATGTGAATTCTTTCCTCCTGCAATCAAGGGAAGAGATCCAATACAGTTCAATATAGTCCAGTTCATACCTGTTCAAACCAGGCATAACATTTGATTTACCTTATGTCAGCAGAGATTTCCCTGCTGGCTAGACCTTAAAACAGCTGTTTGAGCCTGGCTACCTTATAGCCAATAAGATCCTGGTGTAACCCAGCCCACAATACCTAGAAAAGTAACAATACTATTGCCTACCTAGCTCTCCATGGTTCGAAAAGCACCCTCTGCAGAGCTCCAGCCTACTGCTTATAGAGGCATTTCTTCAAAACCCCAACTGACCTTACAACTTTCTCCTTTTTCATGAAACATCTATTATTATAAATTCCTAATTTTTAGCTGTCTGTGGGAAGGGCATGATCAAGATAGGGAGGAGGGGTGCAAATCTATAAATTTCACCTAGGATACCTAGGTAGAGTGGCATTGACTTCTGTCTGACATTCAAGATATATTTTCTTTCCTTTAATGCTATACTAAAAATGCATTTCATTTGTCTTGTATTTTTTTCCAATTAATCATCACTGCTTTTGTGTTTGTACCAGTTGTTTTACATCACAGTATATTGTAAAACACCCTGGATAATTATTCTATATATATTGCAAAAATCAATCAATCAGAATTTATGTGATTGTTTACTACCAAAAGACTTGCAGAATTTGTATTCATCAGATGGGCCACATTAAAGAAAATGTTCAACAGAATAGGTCACCAGACTATACACATTGATGCTTTCCGATTACCTGAAGATCTTTCAGAAACCATGTAATCTGAGCAAAATCTATTAAAGTTGGAGTAGGAGTAATTTATCTCTGCTTATTATTTCTCATTATCATTTATTTTTTAAGTGTTCTTTAGAGCATTCAAACAAGCTATATATATTCTATTGTTACTTCTTTTCAGGTAAGAATGTTTTTATAGCCATCATGTCGATATATACAACATCTAGATACAGTCTGATTTCTTAACCTTGCTAATTACATCTCCTATTTAATTACAGGTGGTAATGACATTTTAAGCACCTTATACAGGTGTTAGAAGTTTTTATGAAATGAGAACCTGCAATAAGAGAGCCTTAAGCTCTTGGAGTATTGCCAAATTTCAGAGGTGCCTTTCAACTCTAAATTGCAGTTTCCATTAGAGCATAATTATAAGTCTGACCACCTGGACAGCTTTTTTTTTTTTTTTTTTTTTGAAGCAAACAGAGCACAACACAAAATATTACCTGTAAGTAACACTTTCAAAGCACTTGTTCATTATAGAAATGTTTTGATTTAAAAAATATTAGTATTTTACTATACTTTATTTAACCTGGGTGATAGTCTTATTTTTATACTAGGAGAATGCTAAAATTATAATATATTTTCTACTTTTTTCAAGCATAGGTGTATTTATTTTCCTTTTGTATAATTATAAGGAACATGTTGCGCTGGGACAAATGGAGTGTGCCCTTGGACCTCGGTGAACCGGGAGAGGAGCTCCGAGGAAGCGCTGAGGCAGGTGGGACAGAGCCTCATCTGGTAGAAACCGGAAGCCCAGGCCCCTGCCGACCTGCACGGCTTCCGGGAGGCCAACCATGAAAGGTTGGTCTTTGAGCACTCCTCCAACCACTCCAAGCCCTTTTGGACCTGCCTCTGGGTGATGGCAGAGGCGGCAGGCTGAACAGGAGGCAGAGGTGGATGAAGGCCATGGGCACTGGACAGACTCAGGTGCTGACGAAGACGAAGACTCTGGAGCTGACAAAGGCGAAGACTCTGGGATAGAAGGCAAGGTAAGCTAAAATCAGACAAATAAAATTCCGGAACTTCCAAGAGAGTGCAGGACCTCCTGCCACTCACGGACACTCAACGAAGAGCAGCACAGAAGCGCAGGATGGATGACGGCCCCTCAGGAAGTCCAGGAACAGGAAGACGGACATCAGAGATGGACGACGTCAGAACAGACGGATGGAGGTAACCGGCTAAAACTCATAGCATCAACGTCCTGGACTGAGCCTAGGGAACCCGGCATAATCGAAGCACCTGACAGGTCATTTGAAGGAAAATGAAACTTCTGGCCCGGCATGGAAGATGTTTCAGAAGGTCATCCTGAAGGTGGACTGAGGACAGGCAACTAGGAGATAAATCCAGAACCAGGAACATAATCATGAACTGACGAGGACGTGGAGAATTCTCAGCCACGATGGATGGAACTGTCCCACCGAGCGCCCTATACACCCCAGCCGGGATGGTCATGGACCACTTGGACTACTGCGTGCCCTACACAACCCAGCCAGGCTGGTCGTGGACCATGCAGGGATGGAACAAGCGGAGCCTCGGAGACATCTGGAAACATGGCAGATGACAGGAACATCTGGACACATCAGGAACAGAGCAGACATTAGCAGAAACCAGGAACATAGACGACGAGGGATCCCATGAAGACAGGAAGATGCCAGGTAGGAGCAGGAAGCGAGGAGTCCTAAGGAGGACTAGCCCCTTGCCAAAGTAAGGCTGGAATGAAAGCAGAACCCTTTTATAGGGCTAAAGGAGAACTCCCAGGATGACATCATCAGGAGGGGCCAGGGGAACTGACCCTTTATATCTTGCAGAGAGGTGCAGCTTCGCGCCTAGGAAAAGGACCCTGGAGAGCGTGTCCATGCCACGAAGTGGAGCAGGAACGGTACTAGGCCGCAAAACCTGGCCCAGCATCTGTGGCACCCTGCCGCCATGGAAGAAGGCTTCTGGGTGGCCTCTGAGCTGCGAGGGAGGAACTGAGGGCAGCTCCCTGCTGCTGGACAGCAGCAGGAATGCTGGCAGCTCCATGCCGCATGAAGGACAAGTCACAGCAATTGGCCCGCCATGAAGCACAGTGGTGTCTCCAGCCTCACTGGAAGGTCCGAGGGTGGCTCCTGCCGCACAGGCACAATGATGGCCTCCGGGCCACAAGGTAAGCTGCCGCGAGCAGCAGCACAACAGAACAGGGAACTTTCTCTCTGTTTTAGATAGAAATTTTTGGTCAGCTATACATGGATAAATTATGAATTAGCTATTTTGATAAACTGATTTGGGAGCTTATATATCTTACATTCCTTCTAGAGATGTGCAGCCAAAAAGTTTTCATTGCGTACGTGATACGTATCCGTGGGGGGTCAATTCCATTTCATGCGGAAGTATGGAGAATTGCATAAGTTGTCGATCTGTAAATACGTTACTACGGCGAGTTAAATTAGTGTCCCAGCTAAAATTAAAATTAACTACAACCCCCCACCTTCCTGACCCCCCCCAAGACTTACCAAAACTCCCTGGTGGTCCAGCGGTGGGGTCCGGGAACTCATTCACACCCTCGGTGCTAGTTTCATCATGGCACCGATATCCTTTGTCACAGGGGCTACCGGTGCCATTGGTCAGCCACTGTCACATGGTCATTGGCACCATCTTGTGCTCCTACCATGTGACAGGGGCTGACCAATGGCACCGGTAGCCCCTGTGACATAGTATGGGCAAAGGCTATCGGCACCATTTTGAGTCCTGGCATCGGATGGCAGGTCACTCCGGGACCCCTGTTGGACCCACAGGGACTTTTGGCCAGCATGGGGGGGCCTCCTGACCCCCACAAGACTTGCCAAAAGTCCAGCGGGGGTCCGGGAGCGACCTCCTTGAACGCCGGCCGTCCGATGCAAATACTCAAAATGGCGCCGATCGCCGTCATAGTGAGGGCAAAGGCGATCGGCGCCATTTTGAGACTCAAAATCGCTGTCCGATGACAACACTCAAAATGGTGCCGATTGCCTTTACCCTCACTATGATGGCGATCGGCGCCGTTTTGAGTATTTGCATTGGACGGCCGGTGTTCAAGGAGGTCGCTCCCGGACCCCCGCTGGACTTTTGGCAAGTCTTGTGGGGGTCAGGAGGCCCCCCCAAGCTGGCCAAAAGTCCCTGAGGGTCCAACGGGGGTCCCGGAGCGACCTGCCATCCGATGCCAGGACTCAAAATGGCGCCGATAGCCTTTGCCCATACTATGTCACAGGGGCTACCGGTGCCATTGGTCAGCCCCTGTCACATGGTAGGAGCACAAGATGGCGCTGATGACCATGTGACAGGGGCTGACCAATGGCACCGGTAGCCCCTGTGACAAAGGCTATCGGCGCCATGATGAAACTAGCACCGAGGGTATGAATGAGTTCCCGGACCCCACAGCTGGACCAACAGGGAGTTTTGGTAAGTCTTGGGGGGGTCAGGAGGGTGGGTGGTTTAAATTTTTATTTAGGCCAAATAAAACAGAAATCTGTTTAATACGTGGGGAGTCGCGATGCGTTTCGCCTCCCCACGTATTTAACAGATAGCAAAAAATAAGTTGTGGATTACTAATCCGTGGAAAACGGATGCACATCCCTAATTCCTTCCATAGCTAACAATTTCTCTATGGTTTAAGGGAAAAAGAATACTTAATAAAGTCTATTTTATCCACCTTTGCATTTATTTCACATCCTACTTTTTAATCCTAGATTTAATAGCAGATATGGAATAAGTTGAGGATTGTTTTACTGAAGCCTTAGGCTTGTGATGTCAATTTGTAACTTGATAGAAAAATTGATCAAATTATTTTTAAGTTAAAAGAAACAGCAAAAAAAAACAAAAAACAACAGTTTTGTTTTTTTTTTTAAATCTCGGATAGCTATTTTTCTTGTGTTCACTCATTGCGCAAATACCATCTGAGTTATTAAATATCAAATCTGAACACAGTCCCTTCTGCAGACTAGCACCATTTGACATTTTGATAAAGCTTTCAAGACATCAGTGATATAAAGGCTTTACACAGTAGCTACTGTTCTTGCACAGTTGTTACTGTTTCATAACATTTTAACAGATCAATGATTTCTTTTCTATTGTGGCAAAACGATGTGTACAAGAGAATTTTAATGAACAAAGATGAACTGCACTGAGGTCACAACAGTGCATACTACAGTAAATATATTATATATAGCTCAATTACTATTCAAAACATGCTCATCAAAGGTGTACCACACTGATTGTTGGCACTGTAATCTAAACATCAACTCTTCTGGCAGGTTGAAAGATAATGTTTGGAAAGGGTCCTGAAATAAAACTTGAATTATTTTAAATCAGCCCTTACTGAGCTTTTTAAGTAAGCATCAAAGGTTTTTACCCTCTGAGGTCCAATGAAAAAGTTCATGAGTCATTGTGCCTCTACTGCCTTCCATTAAGATCAATTCAGAGCCTTTCTTTCAGAACATTTCAATGCACTAGAACTTAAGAATCGGGGTTAGTCTGTAGACATACACTATGAATGGATTCAATGTCTCCATTTCATTCATTTCAGTATTTCACTTTTAACAAACCAGTTTCTCTATTGATTTGCACTGAATTTCAAATCAATGTTCCCATTGCATTGATTTCGAAAGGAGAATTCTGAGTCTTCCCCTTTGACATTCACTGTTATAACTAAGGAGATTCCTCACTGGTATCAATGCCTTGGTTAAACATTTCTTATGCTATACATCAAGCATTGATAGTATAAATATTGTATTACTTATTATAACAGTAAAGCCTGGTTAATCAAGGGCTTCTCATATTTTGTGGGCAGTTTTCCAATAGCATATGTAGCAGCAAAATATGCAGGCACTTTTACCAAACTTAAGGATTCACTTACAACGTTGCAAGAATTTTCTTGGAAGGGAAAATACTTCAAAGACCCCTTGCCCTACTCCCCTCCCCACTACTCCTGGTAGCATAAATAAAAGATTTTGAATCAACAACATTATTTGATTTGCATGTTTTAGGGAATGAATAGACTGATTAGCATGCCTTTGCATAGTAATAAACTCATTCAAATAAGCATGGTGATGGTAGAAGAATAATGCAATGTATTTTAAATACCTTGCATTATCCCTCCTTTAGGCCATTTACCATGCAGTAAATAGCCCAATGTGGTATTGTAAATGAGCCAGACCTAATTACTAAACTACTACAATAAAATGGGAAATAAATGCCTGATTTTAATATTGACTAATTAAGTAAAAGGCCCAGGGGGACTCAATAAACCCCCTTGTCCCATCCCCAGTTGCCCCTGAAAGTAGTGATGGTGTAAATACAAATATTTTGTAAAGTTAAAATCTCTAGGCCAGGCCCTGCTCCAATACCTTAAACCCCCATTATACTTTAAAATCAGCCCCCTGAGGCCTGCTCCCCCCACACACCTTCTGAAGCTCCTGCACTGACCATTGAAGCCCTGGTGATTATAGTGAGGGCCTGGAGCAACCCCTAGGCTCTGGATCTGGTGATGGCCATTTTTCAAAATTGCACTAGCTTCCCCTATTACAAGAGTGGGCAAACTATGGCCCGATAACAGATTTTTCCGGCTCTCCTCCTCCTCTATTTGCTCCATTAGATCTGGACCTTCAGCATCTTCAATGTCATTAACAATGGTGGGGACATTCACGCTGTGGGGTTTATTTCCATTGCAATCAAACCATCAAAGTCACTAAATGGAAGTCACCAGGCAGAGGTTGCCAGATTACACTGAGGTTTTCCATGGATTGTATGTCCCAATGGGTGGTTTATGCATTGGTTTGCCCTTGTGATCTCTTCTATGTGTGTCATGCTAAAAGAATAATCAAGTTATGGCTCAATGAGCACAAAAGCTATCTTGCTATTAAAAAGACAATAGCTCCCATTGTACAACACTATTTGGAATATTCATATTTCTTTGTATAATTGAGGTGGCTAATCATTGTTCACATACCAGAACTTCGAAAGAACTTACCAGAGGTGTGATAGGGAGGGAGAATTAAACCAGTGTGAGTAGTTTTGGATATACCATCTCAATATCATGCAACTCAAGGGTTTAAATTTAGAAATAGGGTAGTATACATTGGTCTGATTCATGTGTGTCATTGTCATCATCATCCATACTGACAAAGCTTTATTTGTGTTCAAGTTCTGATGTGCACTTATTTGACTGCTACAGAGAGATATGAAATGGTGACAAGAACACCACATCTCCCATCTTAATTCATTTGAAGTGGTTATTGGGAAGTTTTGGACAATGAGAGATGCTGTCTTATGGGGGAATACCATAGAAGACATAATAATGATCCCCTACAGAAGGAAATGCAACTTCAGAAACATTTATTTATTTATTTTATTTAACACTTTTCTATACCGACCTTCATGAAAGATTCATATCAAATTGGTTTACATGGAACTTAGGGACTAACTAAATAACCATATAAGAAGAAACAGAAGGCAAAGTTACATATAACAAGGGGATCAAACTTGGGGGGCTAGTGTAGCCGGACCATGTAGGGTGTTTCAGGTGTTCCATCGGGTCATATTAAGTCAGCATGTGGAAGTAATATCCATATCTAATTATCTAGAACCACTAACAAAAAAGCTAAGTAAAAACTGGATAACAATTGGATTAAAAACATTTGGAAGAGTATTTTAAGAGAGACAGGGCATATAATTATGACTTAAAGAAAGTGAGACTATGATTCAGTTGCTCAATGAGCTTTGCAATATATCAGCCTCTGATTTGAAGATCCTATAAATACTTCTAAATGCAGTTGAAATGCATAGTTTTCGGAAATGGAATCACATTGCCATGAGGTTTCAGAAAATAAAAATGATAGTGGGTGGAACTTTGTTTTTGTTTGACATCAACAATGGCCTATTTGTACTCAGAAACTGTATATAAATGATGTATCAATAACGGAGGTTAAATAAACATCATATCCATAAGCTGAAAATTGTTTCATACCATGTGATTTATCAGATAAATGTGGTTACCTCATATATCAAATGAGCTTCTTTATATTTAGAAAGAATGCTCACAAACAGGTATTTGTAGCATTTTAAATGCTACTTGACAGTCTATTGCATTGCTCGGAGACTGGATAACTTTCTTTTAATCATTGGTAGCCACATTCATCTTTTCAAGTTTTTCCATTATTAGTGATTTTAAAGAGATGAGACACTTATTGTTGCATTGTGTTTAGACAGCATTTGACAACACCGGCCCAATCTGACATGGTACGTGTTTCGTGGGCTTCGTCAGGGGTGGTAAATTTCTGCAGTGTCTATAATATAAAGAAAGAAAGTTATACTTAACTTCTTAAATGGTTAAATGTCAACATGCATCGCTATTCACGGTTTCATACGTTCTTTAAGTCTGTCCCGTCGTTTGCTCTGCTGCTCGGTCTCAGCTCTAACTAAAGCAGGATCTACCATTACTTGAACTAGGCTTTTTCAAGTGATCAGTAGATTCTGAACAGGTCAATAGAAAGAAGGGGGAGGTGGCCCTAAACACCAATGAGAAATTAGAGCAGTGAAGATCATTCTACGCTGTCATTTAAACCATCTGGAGTTTTCTGTCACAAGAGTGAAAATCCATCACTGCTTGCGATAATTGAGATGACAGCTAATGTCTACGCCGCGTTCACTCCTGGATATTTTTTCCAAAATAGTCCATTTAAGTTGATCAAATGTATGGTGGGCCTGAAGACAATGTTTAACTATTGGAGCTTCTATGTTGCCAGTGTTGAGACGGCTTCTGTGTTCCCGTAAGCGGATTTTAATTTGTCTGCTAGTGTAGCCGACATATAACAATGGGCAGGGGCATTGAAGCAAATATACCACTTGTGTAGATTCACAGGTGGTGTCATGATTTTTTTTTGTAAATTTTATTCGTGATGGGATGATGCCATTCATTGCCTTCAATAGTAGCAGTGCACATATCGCATTTGCCGCACTGCCTATGCACTCCAGTGGGATATGTGTAACTTGGGGTTAGTTCTGCCCCATTAGTGATTCATGAACTACTGCAGGTTGCTTGGAGAGTCTGGGAGAAAGGAAGTAAGGGGGGTAGGGGGGTAGGGATTGACAATACAGTGGGGGGTTCTTTTTCCTTTCTGGATTGGGGTATGATGAAGAGGAGGTATGTAGAGGGGCTTATTATATACAGAAAATGTTTTGGAAGAGAAAGCATTAGTGCAAGGAGGGAGAGTTTGGAATTAATGGCACTATGCCCCTTTAAATGTCATCAGTGGGGGTGACCAGGAACAATTGTCAGGTATGTTAATCTGCCAATGATCTCTGTAGAAATAACCTTACCTCAAGAGATGTAGTTTAACTTCAGCAGCTTAATGTAGATTGCAATGTTTATCATGATCTGTAATGTGCCTGAATTTTTCCATAAGATCGGTAATGTGAAAATCTGTTTTATAGATATTGCACGATAAAGCATTTTAACTCATGCTATCACATTATTATAGCAATGTAAATTGGCCTATTCCTATGTAGCTAATTTAAAAAAAACAAAAAAAAAACAACCTAACTGGGTAATATTTCTTTGAAAATGAGCTCATATGAAGTATGTGCACTAATGTATACTAGCTACTTGTGCAGGTGGCAGGGGGAGGGAATAACATGCAGAATTTCCAAAATGCCATCTACCCCTGTTCTTTTACTACCTCAACCTAAACACAAACCTAGGAATGCTTTTGTTTACTCAGCTAAAAGTACACGTGCTGTGGAAACTCTTCTCCATCTTTTAGCTGGAAAGAAGAGGGTAATTTTAAGACAAGCAAATGTATCTGGTATAATTGCTTTGTACCTATGTAAATAGCTTTGGAAATTATTGGCCTGGTATCCATTTTGATCATAAATATTGTGGTAAATGTACACATGCTATTCATACATAGAAGTATCTTATCTTAAAAAAAATGTAGTTTTTTCAGCCTATAGCAAAGAAGAATGTGAATTGCATTATTATGCTGTTTATTAGCATCAGTTTTGTAATTATTTTCTGTTTTTTCATGTTAACATTGAAAGAACCATATTGTTAGCCAGTGATGTCATTACTGTCTCTTCCATGTTAACCGAGTAACATAGCATTTTGTTTGCTTTTTTTTTTTTTCTATTGTGTTTATGTGGCAATGTACTCATACTTCAGGGAAAGCAATGTAACCAAGAATGAAAAATATTCAAGAGGCTAATACTCAGTACATTATTAATGATGACAAGTAAACACAATTTGTCATTTACTGTTAGCTGAATTGTACCTTAAAGTGTCGTAAAAAAATTTCAAGATGTGTATGCCAGTGCCAAAACACAAACTAGGTATGTTTCATAGACTTTTTTTTTTTTCAATATTTGTATTGATCCTCCAGTATGCTAAAATAGTACAGTATTTAGTATAGATGGAGGTTCCTAGCATTGTGATATCAGGGTGTAAGCAACCTTGAGGAGCAGTGTACTAATCTATAGTTTCGGCACAAAACATAAACAGATGCATAAACATTGTGTTGCAGTCTGGGAAGCTGCAGTCCAGGTGTGAACCCTTGAGCCGAACTACCCTGAAGGCAGAGTAGGTCGGGAGGCGGAGCCACAGGCAAAGGTCTTCACCCGGGAACCAGGAACCCCCCCAGGAGGAGCCCGTAGGATCCTAGAACCTTGGGACTTAGGAGCACAGTAACAGTCTCTATAGAAAGAAGGCCTGGGCAATGAGTAAATCACAGAGTCCAGTAAACAGGGAGCTGGAAGGCCCGGCGAGAGTGGGGCGGTCAGACAGAGTCCCTGGCTTGCTGAATAGAAGCAGTCTGTGAGCAGGCTGGGGTCTGTAGTATGCCGTGGAGCGGAGCAGATAGATAACAGGAACAGAGTCTGTAGCGTATTGTGGACTGTGACCAGCAGAAGGCAGGACTGAAGTCTGTAGCATGCAATGGAGCTGGAACAGGTGGTGAGTAGGAACGGAGACGAACCCAAGTCCGGCTGGCAGCCGGTAGAAGCAGTCTCAGGACCAGGCAAAGGTCGGAGGCTGGCGGCAAGCAGGAGCGAAGTCGGGCACAAGCTGAGGTCAATGGCAGGCAGCAGGCAGGAGCGGATTCAGGAACAAGCTGAGGTCAATGGCAGGCGGCAGGCAGAAGCGGAGTCAGGAACAAGCTGAGGTCTACCGGAATGCAGGACAGCAGAAGCGCAACTAAGAACTACTAACAGTAGCGACCCTCGTTGCAAGGCAATGAGAAGGCAGGCGAACGCCGGTTAAATCAGGCTTGGGGCGTGGCGTCGTTAACCCAGGCGGGGCCAGACTTCCGGCGGCCGTGCGTCCATAATGTGCGTCCTTGCACACGCGCGTGGCAGCAGCGAGATGATCTGGCAATGGCGGACGTCCTGGAGGCCTAGCGGAGCCGCGGGAGCGGCGTACCCCCCATTGGAGGTGAGCACCAAGCACAGCAGATAGAGGGGAAGCGGTGGAGACCGCAACACATTGTACATACATTTTAAGAATATGAGAGATGCCATGCTGGGTCAGAACAAGATCCATCGAGCCTAGCATTCTGTCTCCAACAGTGGCCAGTTCAGATCACAAATATCTGGCAAATTCCAAAAATCAGCACTATTTCTTGTTGCTTACTCCCAGGAATAAGTGACGGCTTTCCCGAGTCTATCTGGCTAATAACTGCTTATGGATTTTTCCTCAGGGATCTTGTCCAAACTTCTACAAAACCCAGCTATGCTAGTTACCTTGACCAGCATTTTCTGAATATGAATGCTTTCATCAATGTTTTAGTGTATATTTTGTTAATAGTTTTTCTTATCAAAATTGGTTCCAATCAGCTGAAGCAAAGTTCAGCAGATAGGTGGTCATGCAGGACAGACAGAACTAAGGACAAAATGAATCAACAGACATAAAATGTTAAATTATTTTAATTTCATTGCACAGTTATATAGTATTACTTTTTAAAACCAATATAAAAACAGCCTATGATGATAGGTCTCATATAATGGATAATAATAATAAACAATTTTTTTTTATGTAGGTGTGCATGTTTACCCAAATAAACATGGGGTGTAGTTACTCCATCTCCCGCATTAATGTTAGCAAAACTGGGCAGGGTTTGGTTGGAAGAGGGAAAGTATGCATGGTGATTGCATTTTCAAATCACGGCACACATTTTCTGGAGTGTACTTTGTGCCTGCTTTAGAGCAAGCCCGAAGTATGTGTGTCCTTTGTAACTGTGGTGTGCATACCGACCCTCATTTTAAAATGAGAGCCCCATGATGTACAAAGTACCCCATGGGACTACAGGCTCTGTGGAGAGACTCATTATTGCCCTCTCAATATAGAAAGTTGAGAGATTAATCTCTGATTTATAGCTGAGGCAGCATATTCAGTGGTGGCAAGGAAATGCTTAATTGATTATGTTCTATATATGGAATGGCTGTGTAAAAAAATAGCAGTTAACCAAGAAGTAATGAGCCTCCTTGCCTTCCCTTCTCTAAGGCATAAATAGTTTTTCAGGTGCATGGAATATAGAAAAATGAACTGTAGCAGATCTATGAATTTGAACTACTTCAGAAATCCTATTGTTCAGCAACTAATGAGTAGCTTGTAACCTTGGAAATAATTCAGATGTATAATATCATCTGAATGGATTCCTACAGCTCTAGGACAATACTTTTGATAAGCTACAAACTTGAACATTCTCATCTACATGCTTATCAACAAAGTAGTAATATTAGCCCTGATTCAGAAAGAAATAGTAGGCTATGCAGATTACTTTGAATGTCTCTATATTTTTGCCTGGATGATTGCTCCTTTTTTCCTCTTCACTGCATGATAGTGACTATTCTATTTAACAATTTTTATAATGAGCTGCTTTCAATGACATTATGAAGAGCACTGGATAGAAACGGCAGTATAACCAATGAGAAAAACAGGACTGGAGCAGAATTCTCCATGGACCCAAACAAAACCAGTTTCTTTCAGTCATAACTTCTGTTTGAGAATTATTTGCAGTACAAAATACTATATGAAGGGATAAATTTAAAGTTGAACAAGAGACAGCAAACCCCTCTCCTCCCATACACACTGCAAACCATTTTATTTTATTTGTACAATTGTGAAATAGTTCACCTTTTCCCCAGCGATTTCATTTCCCCCCCAAAACATGCAAGCAAACATTTGTGCAAAATGCACTGTGGTACTTTTGTGAGATTCTTAACATTTTTATTTTCAGGCACAGTTCTTATGTTCAGAATTTATTAAGTGGAATTTTTTTTCCCTTCTTGAAGTTGCAGAAAAGTATTTGAATATAAGATAATTTATTTTAAGGTTTTGTTTGCATTTTTCAACTATGTTCACCTGAAACTTATTTTTGGCCACAGACTATAAAAGAGGTGGACATTTATTTGAAACAAAATAGGAAATGCTGCTGATATTTCCTATTTACTTGCATTTTATGGTTTAAAAAAACAATAGAATCTTTTTTTTTTTAAATTGACACAATATTTAATTAAAAAACAAATGGTCACAGAACCCACCCCCAACCCTTCCCCTTTATTAAAATATTCAACCCAGATCAGCAGGCTCATCCTCCCAAGCCCCCTAAGACTCATTAAAATGTACCTGGTGGGGGCCCAGGAATGCTCCCTGTTCCTCGTGAAGGTCCCACTGAGGCGGGCAGAGCTCCAGAATCTCAATGCGTGGATGAGACGATGGTGCAAGGAAGAGGGATTCAGTTTTGTAAGGAACGGGAACCTTTTGGGGACGGGGAAGTCTTTTCCGAAGGGATGGGCTCTACCTTAACCAGAGTGGAACCAGGCTGCTGGCACTAACCTTTAAAAAGGAGATAGAGCAGCTTTTAAACTAGAAAAAAAGGAGAATGCTGACAGTTGCTCAGCATCACATGGTTCAGACAGAGCGGTCTTCAAAATATACTAATGAAGCATTAGAGTTTGGCATCCCAAAAAAAGGTTCCAATCATCCAACAGGATAAACACCCTGCATGAGACTTGGGTACTTGCCAGGTTCCTTTGGGTACTTGCCAGGTTCTTATGGCCTGGATTGGCCACTGTTGGAAACAGGATGCTGGGCTTGATGGACCCTTGCTCTGACCCAGTATGGCATGTTCTTATGTTCTTAAATGCACAATTGAATCTTTATGGGTAGAAATCCCTTGTGATTTGGGGAAAAGTATACTGATAGGAGTATAATATCATCTACCTGGCCAAGATGGTGAGATGGACAGTGAAATGCTAAGAGAAATTAGGGAAGCTAAGCAAAGTGGTAGTGCAGTAATAATGGGAGATTTCAATTACCCCAATATTGACTGGATAAATGTAACATCAGGACATGCCACAGAGATGAAGTTCCTGGATGGACTAAAAGTCAGTTTTATGGAGCAATTGGTTCTGTGAGAGAGAGAGCAAGTTCAGACTATTATGTAACAGCCATTTACTCCCTTAAAACCATGATCGCTGCCATTAAAAAGATTTCACAACAATCTCTCTTTTTATAATTTCCTAAGCATGTGTGATGGTCACTCCCCCAAAAAAACTGCTATGTTTTTCTGTCCTGAATTGATCCAAAAAACATTTGTGGTGCACTTTTGGGAGATTGAATAATAGATTTTGCATCCTTTCTTTCAATATCCCAGAAATTGTGCTGTAACTTTGAAGAGGAAAAACCAATAAAAATGATTTTCTAGTGAGAGGCAAAGATGACAATTTTCTGTGTGTTTCCTGTAGCTGAGTTCATGTGTAAATGCATGAAACACTTTGGAATATCATTTCGCCAATTTGCCTCTGTCCAGATAAACGTATGTTTGCAGTGAGGTAGCACGTGTACTTTTACCTGCTGCAAGAAGTAAATAGACGTATCTCTGGGTGAGTTACAATGCACTCCTGTGGCAGAGGTGGGGGAAGGAACAGGGAGGGAGGGGTCTGGGGTGTGATACTATGTGCTTTTCTTCCGTATCATTTTTGTTGGGCTTCTTCACTACACTAGTACTTGTACTGTATATTTCATTCTTAACCGAGGATTAACCTATGAAAAATTTGGAAACAAAATCCATTCCTCCTTCTTTTCATTCTTGTTCCTCATTTTGAAATACTTATTCTTTTTTTTACTTACCACCAGGCATTTATGCTTCAACAAGGATACCATTTTTTTGTAGATCATGATTCCCCATTCGATATTCCCTGGCAATGGCTCCTCTTTGAACTTCATTTGATAAGTCCCTACCCAACTGAATTTTTTCCTGCAGCTCCTTTATTCCGCACACACGCCCTAAACCCTCTTATCTCTGCTTCCCACCAGGCTTTTCAAGCTTTTGATAAAATAACATACCCAGACACTAGTCCTTGGGCCCTATCCTGCTTTGCCCCGATTTGGGATTAACCCACATATCCGTATTGATGGCCGCTCTGTTAGGTGGCCACTATGGCATTTGGTTTCTTAATAGCATTTGGCAGGATAATGCCATTATACCCTTTGATAAGTTGTGACAGCTTTTTTCATTACCGACTACTCAATTTTATGCTTGACTACAGCTTTGGCATGCCTTGCTTACCTCCCCAGCTATTGCCTCCTCCATCTGGCAGTCCCCTCCGCTCCAAAAAATATATCAAACTTATGGAACATTGGGACATTTAGCGTCTCACTTCTACAAAATTCTTCAGGCTTTTTCCACAATGTCCCGCTACCCTCAATGGCTTATATTCAGTGTAGTCCTCTGAACTTGCCTGTACACTGTCTCCAGCGAAATGGCAATATGTATGGAAGGTATCTACTCAGATAGCAGGAATCTTAGTTAGTCCAAATCTTCGTTACTGTAAAGTGAACAGTAGTTTATTGAACTTTGAAGCGGCTACTCCACAAACTCCAAGAACGCATACAAATTTTCCATCCGGTCCCCCAACATGGATCGTGTTTCGCCCAAAGCTGCATCTGGAGGGACTGAGTACAGTGTATTATTCCAAACACTTCACTCAGGTTCTGCTTGACCTGAGTGAAGTGTTTGGAATAATACACTGTACTCAGATTTGGACTAACTAAGATTCCTGCTCTCTGTCTCTTGTTTGAGTGTTAATCACGTTTGATAAGCAGACATTCTCCTTTGTTGATTGGAAGGTATCTACTCGCATTTCACTGTCTTCCAGTCTCACCCAAACAGCTTTTTTTTTGTTTTGCATAGAGCAGTCCGGACCCCTTCACTCAGGTTCTGCTTGACCTGAGTGAAGTGTTTGGAATAATACTCTGTACTCAGCCCCTCCTGACGCAGCTTTGGGCGAAACACGGTCCGTGTCGGGGGACCGGATGGAAAATTTGTATGCGTTCTTGGAGTTTGTGGAGTAGCCGCTTCGAAGTTCAATAAACTACTGTTCACTTTACAGTAACGAAGATTTGGACTAACTAAGATTCCTGCTCTCTGTCTCTTGTTTGTGTGTTAATCACGTTTGATAAGCAGACATTCTCCTTTGTTGATTGGAAGGTATCTACTCCCATTTCACTGACTTCCAGTCTCACCCAAACAGCTTTTTTTTTTTTGTTTTGCATAGAGCAGTCCGGACCCCTTGGAAGCTGCATATTGCAGGTTTGCTAGCTTCCCCTTTTGTCAGTCCTGTCACACTAGCAATGGTAGGCTATCTCACATCCTTTTTGACTGTCCTTTTGTCCTCTCATTCTGGGAGCATGTCTGGAGCTCTCTCTCCTTGATACTGGACCTTTCACAGCCCCTTACCTTTTCTATAATCATTCTCAAAGGAGCTGATCCCTCACTCAGTCTTTCTATCCCTTCTTGTAAACTGCTTGACTTTTTGCTGGCAGTGGCCATCCACAATATTTTGTCTAACTGGAAACGCAGTGAATTGCTTTCAGAGCATCTCTGGTGGAATTCTGTGTGTCTTTATAGTAAATATGAACAAGCCGCAGCTATTAAATACAATAGATTAGCATCATGGAGTAGGGTGTGGAAACAGCTCAACGATTACATGCTATCAAAGCGATAGAATGAATGGTTTTATTTTTTCCTCCATTATGTAACTTTCAGTTTTCAGTCCCTCTGTTGTTTTACTAAATGATTCAGCCAACCATTTGTGTACTTCTTTTCCTCCTTCTTGTCTACCTTCTTCTTTCTCCTCTTCTTTCTCTCCTCCCTCTTTTCTTTTTCGCTCTTTGGGCTTCTTTTTCCTCTCTTCATTTTTTACATTGTTACAATGCCCTCTCTCTTTTCTTTCTTTCTTTCTTCTTCCTTTTTACTCTTTTTCCTCCTTTTTCTCCTCTTATTTAGTTATAACAAAGGCATTGTTGTTATTTTATTCTGTTTATGCAGTGATTGTAACTGTCCAGGAATCATGGTTTTGTTTTTCTATCCTGGTTATGTATTTTACTGCTTGTCTTTGCCTTTGACTAATAAACAAATTCAAACTAAAAAAAAAAGAAATACTTATTATTTTAAGTCAGGTTGCTGTAGACACAGCTCATTAATGTCATCCTCCTGGTAAACTCTTCTACATCTGTTAGCAAAATAATTAAGTGAAATTCAAAAGTATTTTTTTTTATTACTAACGATCTTTATGAGGGTGATTTTCAAAGTCTTTTATGCAATTAAAACAGTACTTTTCCCATAGCAATGGTCTGCTGCAAAATTACCTCCTGATTCTGAAAAATCCCAAAATGTTTCAATTCCATAAATAATGGGGTAGATTTTTAAAAACTATGCCCAAGCGTACTTTTGTTTGTGCACCAGGCGCAACAAAAGTACGCTGGATTTTAATAGAAACGTGCGTAGCTGCGCGTATCCTTTAAAATCCGGGGTCAGCGCACGCAAGGCTGCCCAAAATCGGCAGCCTGCGCGCGCCGAGCCACGCAGCCTGCCTCCGTTCCCTCCAAGGCCACTCTGAAATTGGAGCGGCCTCGGAGAGAACTTTCCTTCCACCACCACCCCCCGCACCTTCTCCCCCCTTCTCCTACCTAACCCCCCCAGCCCTATCTAACCCCCCCTTACCTTTGTTAGAAAAGTTACGCCTGCGCCGGCCAGCTGGCCGGTGCACGATTCCCCGGCTCGGGAGTGGTTTTGGAGGACTCGGCCATGCCCCCAAAACGCCCTTGGGCCAGAACCATGCTCGCCTCTGGGTGACATGCCCTCCCTGACACCCCTCCCCAGGAAAGCCCCGGAACTTATGCGCGTCCCGGGGCTTGCGCGCGCCACCGAGTCTATTCAATATAGGCTCGGCACACGCAGGGGGAGCTTGGGGCAGGTTTTCAGAGGGTATACGCATATCTTACACGCGTGCCCCTTTGAAAATCTGCCCCAATGTGTGCTAGCAAATAGCATGCACTGTTTACCAGAATATACAACTCCCTGCAGTCCTCTGCTCCCTTTTTGTCCAATTTCATGTGGGTTTTCTACATAGAAAGGGATAGCAGTGAGCCCTCCAATCACTCCTGCTTCACTGGATCCTGTCCTACAGTAGCTCTGGTCTGCCCTGTATCATCAATATTATGATGCAGCCATTAAACAACATGGCTCTGGTCACAAAGGTAGCCAGTGCCATTGTAGAACTGAATCTGGTAAGAAAGGAGGGACCAGGGCTTTGTCCTGTACCTTTCTATCTTGGATAACTCCATGGAAGGGGAAAGAAGGCCCCAGAGGCCAAAGGGAGGTTGAGAGGTAAGGCTGAGGAATGCTCCTTTTGTTTTTATGTTTAGGGTGAGGTTACATTTCCTTTTTATTTCAATTCAGAAATTGAACTAAATTAAAATAAACATTAAGGGGCGGATTTTAAGAGCCCTGCTCGCCTAAATCCGCCCAAATCCGGGCGGATTTAGGCGAGCAGGGCCCTGCGCGCCGGTGAGCCTATTTTACATAGGCCTACCGGCGCGCGCAGAGCCCCGGGACTCGCGTAAGTCCCGGGGTTTTCGGAGGGGGGCGTGTCGGGGGCGTGCCGGGGGCTGGGCCGAGCGCCGCACCGTTTTCGGGGCGTGTCGGCAGCGTTTTGGGGGCGGGCCCGGGGGCATGGTTACGGCCCTGGGCAGTCCGGGGGCATGGCCGCGCCCTCCGTACCCGCCCCCAGGTCGCGTCCCGGCACGCTAGCGGCCCGCTGGTGCGCGGGGATTTACGCCTCCCTCCGGGAGGCGTAAATCCCCCGACAAAGGTAAGGATGGGGTTTAGACAGGGCCGGGCGGATGGGTTAGGTAGGGGAAGGTGAGGGGAGGGCAAAAGAAAGTTCCCTCCGAGGCCGCTCCGATTTCGGAGCGGCCTCGGAGGGAACGGTGGTAGGCTGCGCGGCTCGGCGCGCGCCGGCTATACAGAATCCATAGCCTTGCGCGCGCCGATCCCGGATTTTAGCGGATATGCGCGGCTCCGCGCGTATCTACTAAAATCCAGCGTACTTTTGCTTGCGCCTGATGCGCCAGCAAAAGTAGGCCAAATCGCGCGGTTTGAAAATCTACCCCTAAGTGAACCAAAACCTGATGAAAAACATTCAGAAATTACAAAATGAAACAAATAATTTTGGTATGCACAATCCAGTGGGAGCACTGAGAGGAGAGGATCACCTTGCTGGTGGTGGGAAATAATCAGTAAGTGGTGCTTGGAGAAATTTAAAAAATGTATTTATTTATTTGTTTATTTATTTAAAATTATTTATATACTGTCTAGCAATAAAGTATTGATCAAAACAGTGTACAATATAAAAGTACTGGGTAGAATGAAACTATTGGGGTACATTATTTAGTTTGTTTGTGTGTTTTCTTTTAAATAGGTAATCAGAAAGTCAGGCAACAAACATAACTGTGTGTTTTTTTAGAAAAAAAAAAAGTAGCCAGAAGAAAGAAATAGGCTTGGAACATTATATGCCTAAGTAAAAAGGTTGAAAGAAAGTTCAGTTACTCACCTTGGAAAGGTCTAATAGTAGTGTGATTGATTTGATTGGGTACCAACATTTGTTAATCAGAATAGCAATGAGTCATTTAGGACAACTAACTGTAGTGTAAATCTCTAAAGGTACTGTTTCAAGGGAAGAGTTCAGCAACCCAAAATCCAGTGGAAGCACTAAAAGGAGAGGATTACCTTGCTGGTGACTAGAAAGAATCAGTAAGTACTGCTTGGAGAAATGTTTACAATTTAAATGTATTGGAGAGAACTAAACAATTGGGGGGTAGATTTTTTAAAAAAGTGCGTTCGCGTACTTTTGTTTGCGCAACAGGCGCAAGCAAAAGTACGCTGGATTTTAGAAGATATGCGCGTAGCCACGCATATCTTCTAAAATCCTGGATCGGCGCGCGCAAGGCTGCCGATTTTGGGCAGCCGGCGCGCGCCGAGCCCCGCAGCCTGTCTCCGTTCCCTCCGAGGCCGCTCCGAAATCGGAGCGGCCTCGGAGGGAACTTTCTTTCGCCCTCCCCTCCCTTCCCCTACCTAACCCACCCCCCGGCCCTATCTAACCCCCCCCCCTACCTTTATCCATGGATTTACGCCTCCCGGAGGGAGACGTAAATCCACGTGCGCCAGCGGGCTGCTGGCGCGCCGAGACTCGACCCAGGGGCGGTTCCGGAGGGCGCGGCCACGCCCCCGAAACGCCCCGGGCTGAAACAACGCCCCCGGTCCCGCCCCCTAAATGCCGCGCCCTGCCCCCGAAACGCCGCGTCATCGGGTCCCGCCCCCGAACGCCCCCTTCCAAAAACCCCGGGACCTATGCGCATCCCGGGGCTCTGCACGCGCCGGCGGCCTATGGAAAATAGGCGCGCCGGCGCACAAGGCCCTGCTCGCGTAAATCCGGGCGGATTTACGCGAGCAAGGCTTTTAAAATCCGCCCGTTGGGGTATATTATTTAGTGTGTTCATGTGTTTTGTTTTAAATAGGTAATCAGAAAGTCAGGCAACAAACAGAACTTTGTGTGCTTTATTGAATAGGTAGTCAGAGATTCAGGCAACAAACAGAACTTTAAATAGACATGTTTTGATGGGACACAGCCAACATAGATTTACCCAAGGGATTTCTTGCCTCACAAATCTCCTACATTTTTTTGAAGGGATGAATAAACATGTGTACAAAAGTGGACCGGTAGATGTGGTATATTTGGATTTCCAGAAGGTTTTCAACAAAGTTCTAAATGAGAGTAGAGATGTGAATCGGTACCAGACTCGTTTCTGCTATTGGGTTCATAGTAAAACCGTGGGAAATCTTAATTTGCAGTTTCGAAAGCTATTTTTTAGGCTGTCCAGAGCCGAAAAAAAACCCCACCCCGACCCTTTAAATCTCATTATATAGAATCCCCCACCCTCCCGACCCCCCAAAAACTTTTCTAAAGTACCTGGTGGTCCAACGGGAGACCTGGGAGCAATCTCCTGCTCTTGGACTGTCGGCTGCCACTAATCAAAATGGCGCCGATGTCCCTTTTCCCTTACCATGTGACAGGGGCTATCGGTGCCATTGGCTGGCCCCTGTCACATGGTAGGAGCAATGGATGGCCCACACCACTTTGTTGAAAACCTTCTGGAAATCCAAATATACCACATCTACCGGTTCACTTTTATCCACATGTTTATTCATCCCTTCAAAAAAATGTAGGAGATTTGTGAGGCAAGAAATCCCTTGGGTAAATCCATGTTGGCTGTGTCCCATTAAAACATATCTATTAAAGTTCTGTTTGTTGTCTTTTAACCAACTTGCAATCCACAAAAGGACATCATCTCCTATCCCACGACTTTTTAGTTTTCTTAGAAGCCTCTCATGTAAGCATGTGAATCGTTTTTCTGATGGATGAAAATATCATACGATATTTTCTCATCCATCAGGAACCGGGGGGTCCCAGAAAGCGATAGGAAAACCCCACAAAATGGGGTTTTCTTACCATTTTGGGGGAAGCGGGAAGAAAGGGCACACAAAAGCAACTCCAAAAACCCACCTGACCCTTTAAATGAATGGCCCATGCCATTTTTAAAGATGGTGCCAGCCATCCATTGCTCCTACCATGTGACAGGGGCCGGCCAATGGCACCGATAGCCCCTGTCACATAGTAAGGGCAAAGGGCCATCGGCGCCATTTTGTTTACTGGCAGCCAACGGCCTGAGAGAGTGAAATCACTCCTGGGACCCCCGCTGGACCACCAGGTACCTTAGAAAAGGTTTTGGGGGGTCAGGAGGGTGGGGTTGTTTTTGTGTGCCCTTTCTTCCTGCCCCCCCCCCCCTCAAAAACGATAAGGGAATCCCATGAAAATTTTGTGGGGTTTTCCTATTGATTTTGGGGGCCACCCTGATTCCTGACGAATGAGAAAATATTGTACGATATTTTCATCCATCAGAAAAACGATTCACATGCCTACATGAGAGGCTTCTAAGAAAACTAAAAAGTTGTGGGATAGGAGATGATGTCCTTCTGTGGATTGTAAGTTGGTCAAAAGATAGAAAACAGAGGGTAGGATTAAATGGTCAGTTTTCATAGTGAAAAAGGTAATCAGTTGAGTGCCTCAGGGATCTGTACTTGGACAGGTGCTTTTTATGGAACACATTGCCACTAGGGACAAGATTACAGAGTGATCCAAAAATCTTAAAAAAAGTTTAAAAACCTGGCTATTCAGAAAAGCATTTCACAATGAGAACAGAGAATGAAAAAAACTCAAAACAACGTTACCTAGATGAGTGCTCCCACAACTTTTATTTTATTTTATACTCAATAATTAAGTTAGAGAACTCCAGCTTAAGCATAACCCTTGAATGATTACCATATTAATCATATACATGGACTAGATCCATGCCACATTTCTTATACATTATTTTATATAAGCATGTACTGACATTGTAATGGCACTTTTGTAAATACATTTGTAACCAAAATAAATATATGTACCTATATGTAAACAGTTGTGATGGTGCATTACTAAATGACGGTATATAAATATTTTCAATACAAAAATAAATAAATAAATAAATATGATCTGGAAAGCAGTAAAATGAGTGAGGTGATCAAATATGCAGATGACACAATATTATGTAGAGTAGTTAAATCTCAAGCGGATTGTGATGAATTGCAGAAGAACCTTGAAAGACTGGAAGATTGGACTTCCAAATGGCAGATGAAATTTAACATGGACAAGTGCAAAGTAATACATATAGGGAAAAATAACCCTTGCTGTAGTTACACAATGTTAGGTTCTATCTTATGGGTTACCAGCCAGAAAAGAGATCTAGGCATCATAGTGGATAATACATTGAAATCATTAGCCCAGTATGCTTTGGTGATCAAAAAAGCAAACTGACTGGTAGGAAATATTAAGAATGGAATGGAAAATAAAATGGAGGATGTCATAATGTATTGCTCCATGCTGAGACCACACCTTGAATACTGTGTGCAATTCTGGTCACCGCATCTCAAAAAGGATATAGCTGCGCTGGAGAAAGTGCAGAGAAGGGCGACCAAAATGATGTGGGGCATGGAATAGCTGCCCTATGAGGAAAGGCTAAAGAAGATAGGGCTGTTCAGAAGATATGATAGAAGTCCAGAAAACCATGAAAGGACTTGAACAAGATAATGTAAATTGGTTACTTACTCTCTCAGATAATAGAAAGACCATGGGGCACTCCATGAAGATAGTAAGTAGCTCATTTAAAACAAATCAAAGACATTTCTTTTTCACTCAGTGCATAGTTACTCTGGAATTCATTGCCAGGGAAGGTGCTTTCAGCAGTTAGTGTTACTGGGTTTAATAAAGGTTTGGATAAGTTTCTAGAGGAAAAATCCATTAACTGCTATTAATAAACAATAGTAGCTTGTGATCTGTGTTATGATTCCTGCCCATGGAACTTCTCTCCGCGAGCAGGCCTCTCACCTTCAGGCCACCGCGCTGCCATCCCATGGCGGGAAGCTGATGAGCCTGCCACTCCTCCACGGTCCGAGTTGCACTGGCCTTCACCCATGCAGTCGGAAGACCGCCGGGCATCTGCCACCTTTCTCTGGCTGGAAGGACGCTGCGCTGCCCTTCCTTCACGGTGGGGAGCCGCTGCCGGGGTCCTTCCTCGGCAAGGAGGCTGCCCTTGCCAGTGCCTGCCCTTCTGCCATCTTTGTTGTGCCTTCATGTAGCCTGGAGGCTGCCCCTGATGCCTCTGTGCTTCTGTGCGGCTGGGCGCTGCTGTCCAAGGTCCTGCACTTCAGGCTCTGCTCTTAGGTGCCGGCGAGCGCCTCTTCTGAGTATTTAAAGAGCTAGTAGCAGGAAGTGCTCCTGGCCCCACCGGTTTCCAGCTGGTCTTCATTTCCTGTTTCAGCCCTATATAAGGGCCCTGCCTGACTTCTTCCAGTGCCTTTGGATCGGGTTCCACAGTTGGCTGTGCTCCATGACTGATCCAGGTCCTCTGTGGTCTTCTTCTGTTTAGATGGCTTCGTGTTCAGTGTTTTCATGTCCCTGGTCTTGTCCTCCATTGGAGCTCCTTCATTGTTTCCTGACATTCCATGTTCTGATGTTCTGAGGTCCTGTTCTTCATTGTTTGCGTCAAGTCCAGATGTCCTGATGTCGCACGCCCTGATGTTCCAGTTCCTGATGTTTCAAGATCCTGCTCCTTCGTTGCCTGTTCCAAGTCCTTGTCTGAGTCTTCCTAGCGCTCAGAGTTCCTCCAAGTCTCTTGACCTTACAGCTCCTCGAGGTATCCAGATGGCCATCCTGAAAGTAGTTCCGTTCCATCCGGACCCTGTTTCTGTTCATTGGAGCCTCGTCGGGATGGGTTCCCGTCCTGCGCTTGTCCTGCTCTTCGCGTGGTCCGAGACCAGCCTCCTAGGTTGTGTAGGGCATGCCAGCCCATGGGGTACGCTCGTGTCGGTGGGCTGTGTAGGGCACCCTGAGAGACGATGCCATTGTCTGTACCTTTCCAGCTCAACGTCTGTGTCCAGAGTCTTCCAAGGTCTGCGTCCAGAGTCTTCCAAGGTCTGCATCCAGAGTCTTCCATGTTCCAAGGACTCCTTCTGCCCTTGTCCTCTGTCCAGCCTGCCGCCTCTTGCTGTAACCAGCGGCAGGTCCAAAAGGGCTTGGAACAGTCGGAGGACTGTTCACTGATCAACATTGTGTTGTTGATCATCCTGAGGCATGCAGGTCCGGTAGAGGGCAGACCTTCAGCTTCCTTGGCTCCACTTTCACCTTGCTACCCGTGCTCACACCAGCTCACCTCCCGCGGTGTGTCTTGGGGCTCTTCCCTAAGTCACGACGCAGTCCAAGGGCTCACTACACCTGTTTCAGAAGTGATCACGCCTCCGTGCTCATATCAATCAGTCTAATCTTTGGGTACTTGCCAGGTACTTGTGACTTGGATTGGCCACTGTTGGAAACAGGATGCTGGGCTTGCTGGACTGTTGGTCTGACCCAGTATGGCATATCTTATGTTCTTAAGTTCTACCTGATTTTCAGGTAAACATATGTATGTAAATTTGTCCACAGTGAGCAGAGGCATTCCCAGAGTATGGTTAGGGAGGGGGTTGCACTTACATGCATATTTTTGCATTTTAAAAAGTATGCACTTTTATTTTCCCCAAAAATCTGTGCAGAAATTAGAAGGTGCAATTGTGTGGAGGTAGTTTTGATAGAATAATTTTCAAAATGAGAGTATGTGTATAATTTCTGTTTGAAAAATGGTGTATAGTATGCCCATAATTGCCTTCAAATGTATGTGGTTTTAATGAAATTACCTCCTAAAATTCTTAACCACTGTGAATATGATAATCCTTATTGGAATAATGGTGGGTGGAAAGTAGTAGCTAGAACAGGGTTGGCAAACTCCCATTCTAGAATGCCACAATTAGGCCAGGTTTTTAGGATATCCACAGTGAATATGCATGAGATAGAGCTATATATAATGGAGGCAGTGCATGCAAATCTTTCTCATGCATATTCACTGTGGATATCCTGAAAACCTGGCCTGTTTGTGGCACTCAAGGCCTGGAATTTGCCATCCCTGAGCTAGTAACAAAGTTCTGTGGTCTGTAGATTTTCTAAACTGTTCTGTAGTGAATTCCCTTTCCTTTCTCACCACCTTTACATTCAAATAACTGACCTCAGTCATATTCAGTTGCAGGTGAAGTGTATTGCATTCTCTGAACAATTAAAGAATATTTTCAGTTCTTCACATTCTGCATTCTAAAGGATAAGCACAGCATCAGTGCAGTGTCATCATACATGGATTGTGAAAAATACGAGCCCAATATTTCCATGTTTTAGAAATTGTTCAGCTCACTGTAGCACTGTAGTCCTGTTAAACATTTAGAACTTGATGTTCAGTGCCATTTGTCTGGCTAATTTCAGATTTCACTGGGTACATTTTGGGATTTACAAACTGAAGAAGGGAGAAACGAGCAGGGAGGCAGTGAGAGGAAACCAGGAAAAGCACTGAAAGATGACAGGAGAGAAGGAAAAGTCTTAGGCAGGGGGAGAAGAAAGAGACTGGCAAAGGGGCAAAGAACTAGGGAAAACATGAAAATGGAAAATGAAGGTTAGGCAGGGCAGTTGAAGAGGTAGAACTTTACAGAAAGTGCTATAAGATGGGAATAAGAGATGGAATAGAGTCACACAAAGCTTTAATAAAAACCAAGGAGATCAACTGTAAGGGAATAAGAGTCCGGGAAGACATTGGGAGGGGAAATGGAGAACAAGGAGAGTAGCTGGAGGGGAAAAGAGATTGAGGAAATCTGCAAGAAAGGAAAGGAAATGATGGAATATTCACTATGAAGAAGAGATCAGGGAAAGAGTAGGACGAAGAAGACACCTGAAGGAGCAATTGGAAAGGGAAGAGGGAACTAAGGGGAGCAATAGCAAGAAGAAGTATAAATTTGGAAGAGCAGTTGGACCAAGACAGGGAACTAGGGAGAGCAGTTTAATTCATGAACACAATTGAAAAATATTATACTGTATAATTCTCAACGTAGCTACCTCTGTAACATTTTAAATACATTTTGTATTTGAAATTAATTTCAAACTTTTTTAGTTTAAAAGCAAAACATACCATATAAACATTAACTGCAATGTTTTTTTGTCAGTTTTCTGTTACCAGAATGTTGCCTGAAATGTGTAGGGGTCACACTCAGTCCCGGGATACAATTCTCACATTGTCTCTCAAGTCCCAAATCACCCTGGGCATGGGTTCTTCAAATGAGGGACAGACTGAACTTCCAAGGCCCAAGATGTAAAGGTGGCAACCTCTTCACTGTGTATACTTGATAATACTTGTGAGTGCAATGAATTGACAGACAAGTCACTCTGGTTGTTTCAAATTAAAACTTATGGTAAGTACTAAGTAGTTCAATTTAATCAATTTACACCAACAAAATTGTTGTCAGTTACATCCATGTCCCAGACTGATGTATTTCATCACACTTCTCTCTGTGAATGTGCAAGGCTGATGGAAGCATTGGGCAAAAAAGATGGCTGTCTAGGATGCCACTTTTTTCAGGGCATCACAGCAATGGAATGTCCTTCCTACCCCCTGCAGTCTGGAAGAGAAAGAGATGTCTGTGCTGGAAGGAGAAGATGCCATGACTGCTGCCTTTTGGAGCTAGAGAAGGTTGGAGCCGAGCATGTACCTGCCCAGTCATGGAGAAGAGAAGCAGGTTGGAGCCATGGTGCCCATGCGGTTTTAGAAGCAGAAGGGTGGAGCTACAGGGTCCTCATGACATTGGAAGAAAAATAATATAACCTTGGAGCCCATATGCATTGGGAGCAGAAGGCTTATGCTACTGGCCACATGGCAATGAGAGAAGAAGCAGTGGATCTGCATAGCCATGGAAAGCAGCAGAAGGTTGAAGTACTGGGCTGTGTGGCAGAGCTGAGCAAAAGGAGTCTGTAGCATTGGGGCAGTCCAAAAGAAAGAGGGAAAAGTCCCATCCATGGGGGCTGAAGGCTGAAGGAGACTGATGATGTCACTTGTGCTTCTAGAGGGTATAAAAAGTGAGAGATTGAGAAAGGAAGCATATGTCTATGATTGTATGTATGAGCATGTGTCAATGTGAATATGTGCATGTGAGCATGTTTGTGAGAGACAGTAGGAATGTGAGAGTATTTATGAGAGCATGTGTATGCATATGTGGGTGTATATCTGTTTATGAGGCAGAGAGAGAGAAGAGAACATTTGTACATAACAACCTACCCCACCCCAATCCAGGCAATATCAGGGCATCTGGAAATCAAATGTTCCTAGATATAGAAAGTGGTGGATTTGTTTGTATCCTTATTATTTTTAATTAATGGTGATATATGATATGTCTGCTATTTTGAAAATATATTATTGTTGTTTGGAACATTTTTAAATGTGTTTTTATTCATTAGATGTTATTCAATTTGTCATCTGTCTTAAAATATTCTTTTTTATTAGTATGGTTTTAATGTTATGTATTGTTTTATTTTTTAATTTTGATTGATATTTTATGAGAAATGTCGATGTTTCTGTTTATCCATTGTTGCACTGAATACAGATTCTGGCTTGTTGCAGTTTCTAGTTCAGTTTTTCTCTGCATGTTTTTATTTATATGGTCTATTTACTTTGTATTTAATAAATGTCTGTCTGTGTTCTGCATGTGTGACCGGGTGTGTAGTTTCTGCATAGGGGTCTATAGCAGCTTGACTTCTTCTGTTATCCTCATAGGAAGTATATTGTTTTTTTAGGGCCTGGTGTAATACTTGCAGTGTTGCCTTTTTATAGGTAGGGTTGTAACAGATTGAGTGCTGGCATTTTTGTTTTGGCTGAAGAGGTTAGGGCTGTTCAGCTTGGAGAAGAGACGGCTGAGGGGGGATATGATAGAGGTCTTTAAGATCATGAGAGGTGTTGAACGAGTAGATGTGACTCGGTTATTTACACTTTCGAATAATAGAAGGACTAGGGGGCATTCTATGAAGTTAGCAAGTAGCACATTTAAGACTAATCGGAGAAAATTCTTTTTCACGCAACGCACAATAAAGCTCTGGAATTTGTTGCCAGAGGATGTGGTTAGTGCAGTTAGTGTAGCTGGGTTCAAAAAAGGTTTGGATAAGTTCTTGGAGGAGAAGTCCATTAATGGCTATTAATCAATTATACTTAGGGTCTGATTTTAAAAAGCATTTACATGCGTAAAACTGGGTTTTACACATGTAAATGCACTTTACTCGAGTAAGTGGGCTTTTGAAAATTGCTACAATATATGCCATTGAATCATCCATAGGATTTATTCACATAAGTGCACTTTACGTGAGTAAATGGCTTTCGAAAATTGCTACAATAGTAGTTACATTTATGCACGTAACTCCTTTGAAAATTACCCCCTATGGGAATAGCCACTGCTATTAATTGCATCAGTAGCATGGGTTCTTCTTAGTGTTTGGGTAATTGCCAGGTTCTTGTGGCCTGGTTTTGGCCTCTGTTGGAAACAGGATGCTGGGTTTGATGGACCCTTGGTCTGACCCAGCATGGCAATTTCTTATGTTCTTATGTTCTTAATTGTAATTCAGTTTATCAGTTTCTGAGGGCCAAGTCCACAACCAACATGTGTTACAATAGGCCTAATACCATATGTGTCCTAAATGTCTTGTTTGCAGGTTTTTTGAGCTGCCATCACAGTAATTCAAGTGAAAATAATATACATGTAGGATCCTTCATTTTCAGTTTAAACTGATTTTCACCCTAATTTTAGACTGATTGAAGAAAAGCTCTAGATCTGCAGGTGTAGTGTCTCAAGGCCTCCAGTAACTGCTGGAAGCCGTTGTGGTCCAAAGCTCCTGCAGCAAGTCCCACCACCCACCAGCAAATGTGCTCAGTGTCCATTGAGCACCTGCTTCCCTGCCCCCACCCCCCCCCCCCTTCCCCAGGTGCCTGTTGCTTGGTGCTTCAAATGCAGCATTTGAAGTGGGCCATGTCTACCAAAAGCACTTCCTGGCCTGTTCCCTGGCCTCACACAAAAGCAGAAGTGCAGCGCTGCATAGAACATGGGCCTCAGTAAGCTTTCTGATGAAGGAAACAGGAGAAGCCTGGAGCCACCATTGGCAAGGATACTGTTGTAATGGGGATGGGGGAAGAGGGAGATTCTCAGGGGTTGGGGGAGATGAAGGACATGTTGTATTGTACTGGCTTCTGTTCACCAAAATAAACTCCAAAATGTACCCAGAAAAATGTCAGTTTTCTATGGATTTTCTCCTGTTTTTGTTCTTGTCAGAATAAACTCAGCTATAAGCAAACCACTCTATCCCCACAATCAATCTGCAAACCAAACATGTTTAGGGACAGCAAAAGTAATTATTGTTAAGACACATTTATTAAAATACAAAAAATACCTTTCTAGTCAATATATAAAATACCTTTTTTATTCAGTACTTTTTAAATCCCTTACTCATAAAAAAATACTACAGATCTTTATAATCAACCAACACACATATATGATATAATACTTCAAAATTTAACATAAACAACAGCCACATTAATATAAATATTATACCTCACAGTTCACATATCTCATCGATGGATCTGATTATTCTTCAAAAATGTGATCCCACATATAAAAGTCTTTAGTATATAAGAGCCTTTAGAAAATGTACATATTCTTATTCAACAATTCAATTATTAACTCTAGTATGTCACATTCTATATGATGTATGTATATTCTTATTATTCATCTTGGTTGTCAGTTTTCATGTTACCCATGGTTCAGTGATAAGTTCTTATATAGCCCTTCTTGATGCAACCTGCAAACCAGATGTAAATTCTTATATCACCTTTTTCTTGTATAGCTTAGGCCTTGATTCACCATTCTAACGTAGAATGATGAATCCAGCGAAAATGGGGGGTGGGGGGGTGAAGGGGGGTGAAGGGGGGTGGGCCTGCGAAATCCGGCAGCCTTCGCACCACCGCGGTGTTTTCACTGCCGGCTTTCGCATCCAATAGCGCCACCGTGAAAGGTGGTGCTATTGGGTGCGCTAATGGCGATGATAACGGTGCTTATCTTATCGCCACCAGTGAAGACATCACAGCGGCTGCCTCCTCACTCGCTGCCCCGACTCTTCCCCCAGCAAGCTATCGCACGCGAAAAGGGACTTTTCGTGTGCGATAGCCGCTTATTGCACGCAATAAGTGATAGAAAATGATCCCTTTAGTTGGCAAAAATTCTTATATCACCCCTTATATGCAATGTGGTTGTCAGCTTTCATATTACCCATGGCTTGATGATTCGTTCTTATATAGCCCTTCTTATTGCAATCCATATACTAGTTGTAAATTCTTATGTTGCTGTTGCGCCCATCAGTCGCAGACAGCTGCACCTTCTGTTGCTCACCTTTATTCTGCCTGACTCAGTCCATTTTGGTAAGATGGCTGCCTCCACTTCTCCACACTAAATCCTTTAGTGTTCCTGGTCCGGCATGGGTGATTGCATTCACCATCTTTCTCCAGGAGTCACCTAGGGCATGCACACACGCGCAGCCCCGTCCTTAACGTGTGTCATGGCGGGAACCTCGGGGGCGTCCCCACTACATGACGTTACTAGCTCTGGTATTTAAACTCCTTTCACGATTCATAATACAAGTTAGCAAGGAATCCTCCATGCTGATCTCTCCTCGTAACCAGACGCTCCCGCTCTGTGTACTCTTGCTCTAGGATGACTTAGGTACCCACTCCTCGCTGGCCTTGCCTCGCTCCTCTTTGCCCTCTGGGGTTATCTGCTACCAACAAGGATGCCTAAGGTACCCGCTCCTCGGGGGCCTTGACTTGCTCCTATCTACCCTTTGGGGTTGTCTACCTATTACGAAGACGCTCTATGGTACCTGCTCCTCGGGGGCCTTGCTCATCCGAGACCTCCACTCCTCGGGGGCTCTCTTCTACTACAACTACCAGCATCAGAGTGAGTACTGCCGCTCCAGTTCTGTCTTTGCATTGTCTCATCTCTCTCTCCATAGATCATCGGCCTACCCCGCACCGATGACCACTACCGGATCTATTGGCTTCTCCATCTAAGCTTGGGTTCTCAGCCTACCTTGCTTTGCGGACCACTACCGGACCCATCTCCCTCTTGGGACCTGGTGAGACTGTGGAACTGCCTTTTCCACTCTGCAACCTACAGACGGAACATCGCCATCTGGCTTCTCCTCTCCTAACTGGAATCATCACCTGATCCTTGGGTTACCATCTATGTTGCAGTACAATAAAGCTATATCTCTGTGTCCACCTCTGCCTTGAGCTAGCCTATTGCTGCAAGTCCCCACAGGGCAGAGCCCTGTGGGAGGTGTCATCTCTTAGAGCTTCCAAGGGCCCATGCTTCAATGACTAAAATACAACAGTGGTCTTCTTATTGTGCAGTGTAGTTGGCACAAATTCTAATGTCACCTGATACTGCAATGTTTCAGCATCTAGGCCTGCATCAGGGGATCTAACACTTATCTGCTGATCTTCCTATCAACAGTGTTAATGTTCCAATCCTCTGAGGGATTTTTTTTTTACTATTACTACATGCAATTCTTTCATAACAACTTCTTTCTAACAGAGTTCCACTATGTCTTAAAGATGTCAACATAATGTACTCTTTCAGACAAGGTGGAACTCTGTTAGAAAGAAGGTTGTTATGAAAGGATTGCATGTATAAATAGTCAAAAGTAATCCATTGGAAGTATGGAACATTAACGGTGTAGATAGGAAGATAAGCAGATGAGTGTTTGGCCTCTGATGTAGACCTAGATGCTGAAACACTCCAGTGGTGGGTGACTTAAGAATTTGTGCCATCTAAGCTGCAATCATATATGTGTGTGAGTTGATTATAAAGATCGTTTGTATTTTTATATGAGTAAGGGATGTAATATACTGAATAAAAAAGGTTTTTTATGTATTGACTAAAAAGGTATTTTTGTATTGTTATAAATGTGTCTTAACAAAAAATAGTTTTGCTCACTCTAAACATGTTTGGTTTGTAGCTTGACAGAATAAACCCTGATAAATTCCCGGGAAAAATAAAAAAAATAAAAAACAAAAATGACTGTCACTATATATATCTTGTAATTCTACTTTGAAGTGCTTGAAAGAAGAATTATACATCAAATAAGTGATATTTTTACCTGAGAAGACTATACTTTGAAAGTTCTTATTCATGTAAAATCTTTTACAATAAATACAAATTTTTTTTATTTTGTGTGGGGAGAACATGACTGGGGAGGGCACCCCATATGCTAAGGTTCACTTAGGGCACTGAATATCCTTGCACTGGCCTGGCACTGGGTTCTGAGTGAGTCTTAACTTCCTGGGTTTGGAATGATAAGTGCTCCATGTGGGTGGGGGTATCCTTGGGATGTGCATTCATTTTCAACGCATGGGCAATCCGCAACGCATAAGTCCCTATTCGTTGTATTTGTGGGTTCGCGAAACACATTGCAATCCCCCACGAATAAAACATATCATATTAGTTTCATTCTTTTGGCTTGCAGTGATTTCTTAGCAGCCATTTGAAATAGGAGAAGGCCATGTGGGAGTATCCATAGCATAAACCAGCCCTTTCCTATGAGTCATAAGTGACCTCACAGCCCTGTCATAGAGTGGGTCAGACAGGTTGGCAAGGAGACGAGAATGCAACCTATCAGAGCTAAGCATTTTTCTTATGCAGCCAATCGTTGCTCTCACTCAGTGATCTGTGATGCTACCTTAAGCACGTGGCGTGCCATGCTCTTTCTTTGAGAGGGTGGTCAGGGGAGGTAGTCCGGGGATGAGTGTCTGAAATCTATATTCAATTGCTAGCTACTTTGATAGAATTTTCCATTGAAAAAGATATTTATTTCTACGATTTTGCTGCAGTGCCACCAGCTAGCCATGCTTTTTTTGGCCACACTTTATTTTTATTGATCTCAGACAGTCTCTCTGTCTGTCCCACTGAGACAAGCTGCTATCAGTGGCATGTTGCTGCTTATTTTTATATTTTTCCCCCTGGGGTAGGTTGCAAGCATTATTTGGGTGTTGTGGGTGGGAGATATATTCCATTTCTAGATAGTTTGATAGAATGTTCCATTGAAAAAGATGTTTCTTCATTTTTGCTACTGTGCCAAGCCATGCTTTTTATTTAACTGCAGTTTTTTTTTATTGAACTAAGATTGTCTCTTTGTGCTCTTTTAAGCCAAGAAGGACAGTCCACTGGGCAGTTTTGCAGACTCACATATATTGGGACAAGTTTGGTGTGTGCACATAAAGCGGTCACAGTTTTAGTGTACATCCAGGCACTGCCTCATGGGCCTGTGGGCAGTTTTGCAGACTCACATATATTGGGATAGCGGTGCTCTCTGAAGCCAAGTTTGGTGTGTGCACATACAGCGGTCCCAGTTTTAGTGTACATCCAGGCACTGCCTCGTGGGCATGTGGGCAGTTTTGCAAGCTCATGTATATTGGGACAGCAGTGCTCTCTGAAGCCAAATCCCCAGTAGGCCTCTTTTGTAGTTACAGGTTTGGTGTGTACACATACAGCAGACCCAGTTTTAGTGTATATCCAGGCACTGTCTCGTGGGCCTGGGAGTGTTGTGATCTTCCTGCACACAGTGCCCTATCCCTGATACCGGGAGTGTTGTGATCTTCCTGCACACAGTACCCTATCCCTGATACCGGGGGTGTTGTGATCTTCCTGCACTCAGTGCCATATCCCTGATACCAGGGGTGTTGTGATCTTCCTGCATGCAGTGCCGTACCCTGCTCAGTACAGGAAGATCACAACACCCCCGGTATCAGGGATAGGGCACTGCGTGCAGGAAGATCACAACACCCCCGGTATCAGGGTTAGGGCACTGCGTGCAGGAAGATCACAACACTCCCGGTATCAGGGTTAGGGCACTGCATGCAGGAAGATCACAACACTCCCGGTATCAGGGTTAGGGCACTGTGTGCAGGAAGATCACAACACTCCCGATATCAGGGTTAGGGCACTGTGGGCAGGAAGATCACAACACTCCCAGTATCAGGGATATGGCACTGTGCAGGAAGATCACAACACCACTGGTATCAGGGATAGGGCACTGCATGCAGGAAGATCACATCACTCCCAGTATCAGGGATATGGCACTGAGTGCAGGAAGATCACAACACTCCCGGTATCAGGGATAGGGCACTGTGTGCAGGAAGATCCCAACACTCCCAGTATCATGGATACGGCACTGCATGCTGAAGATCACAAGGGCACAAGTTCTAGTCACATTGACTGATCACATTACTTTTTTTGTCAAGCTACCAACCGTTTCCATTTCCCATCACCCCAACCATAGTGTGAACCTTGGTAACATCACCCCAACCATAGTGTGAACCTTGGTAACATCAATAAATAAGAGGGCAGCCAGCCAATAGGAATACATATTCATTCCTAAACTGACCTTAACTGACCTGAAAAGTGTCAATTTGTATCATTTTCTGTTAGTGCGCACTAACAATGGTTAGTGCGCACTAACTCCCGGTTAATGGGCACTAACTCCCGTTAGTGCGCACTAACCAAAAAAAATGATTTTTTAACGATAAATCGTTAGAATTCCTATTGTATTGTGTTCTTTAACGATTTAAGACGATTTTAAAATTATCGGACGATAATTTTAATCGTTGAAAAACGATTCACATCCCTAATAGGCATATCAATGACCTTGGCTATTTAATTGCATATCATTTCTAAATCAAAATGATTTAAAACATTCATGAATTTTTTTGTTTTTAAAGCTTTTCATTTAGTACACACTATTTTATTTTACTGTATGATATTTTGATTTAGTGCACAATATTTGAGTTAGTTTACGGTATTATAACTCATATAGAGGTGAATTTTAAAAGCCTGATGAGCACATTAATTAGAGGATGCACAAGGAAGTGAGGCCCATGCTCGCCGAGCAGATTTTAAAAGCTGCTGAGTTACACACGTATCTCATGCAGCGCACACATCTCAAAAGTTTTCAAAAGGAGTGGGGTGTGGGTGTAGTTTGTGCAGGGCATGGGCATTTTGGGGCATGAACCAAAGATGTGCAGATAAATACTGATGCAACCTGGTGTGTGCTGAGGCCCTTCCTGCTGCGTAACTTTACTTCTACTATGGATGCCATGTAAGTTAAAATTTAAAGAAATCTAGGCAGATCTGTAGGGTTTTAAGGGTTGAGGCTATCTAGGGGGAGTGAAGGCTATTAAACCAGGTTGGAAGACATATCTCTTAACTGGGTAAACTAGGGATGAACAGGTAAAACTGAGAATGGTGTTGGCATGTACCCTTTTTAAAATCCCCCAATTTATGTGGTAAAAGCAGCATTTGTGCACACATGTGTGTGCCCACTTAAAAATTGGTACACATGTGCACAGCCAGGCTATTTAATAAATTGCATACATATGAGTGCATATGTTATAAAAATAGCCAAGTACCTGGGTGCGAGACATTGTTTGTGTGAAAATGTGCACATGTGTGTGCCAGTTTGAAAGTTACCATCAAAATGTGCACTGTCTCAATTAGTATGTACTAAATAAAAAATAATGCATACTAACTCAAAATAGTGTGGACTAAATGAATTAAAAAAAAACAACTAATAAAATACAAAAGAATAAAAAAGGGGTGGGAATGAAACAAGCCAAAACAAACTAAAAGTTTTATCAATGCTAGATCTTGTTTTAGCTTGGAAATGAACCTTAGGCAGATTGGATCTTGTGGGCTTAAGAATTGACTAATTTTCTGTAGAACCTTCTCTGTCTCTTCAGTCATGATAGTTCTGAAGTCAAACCAAGCGGTGCAGTCAGGAGAGAGCTGAGTTGATCCTGTTGGCAAAGAAGAGGAGGTCATTATGTTAGGCGGGGTGTAAGGGGAGGTATCAGAGGAGGAATACATCACTAGGATCTTATTCATGATTTATTTTGCAAAGAATTTTGCTTTATAGTCCTCTGTAGTACTAAAAGTGGTTTGAGATTCAAGATTGGAAAGCTTCTATATTAGTTTGAAAAGTTTACCTGAATGGTTCATAAAAAGTTCGAGTTGTTGAGATTTCTGCTTGAGGATAAGAAAACCCTCATGGAACCATGTGATGGAGGATAGGTTCCTAGAGGGTGATTTGAAAGGAAGAATAGGAGGTCTGTTTTGGGATAAGAATGGTGGCTTGGACAAAGTAATGGTCTGACTGAGACTGGATCGACTATTACAGTGTTAGGGTTAAGATTAGTATGTATGACTAAGTTTGTGAATGGGAACCTTAATTAATTGGGTGAGTCCGAGATCATCCATGTTCCTTCAGAAGGTTGCTGCATTGTCACTGGGAGGAGTCTCTGCATGGTACTTGAAGTCTCCCAAAATTATGAGTTTGAGGGACTTGGGGATCATGTCACAGAGGAATTCTGAGAGTTTCAGAAAAGCATAATGATGATTGATAGGTGGACAGTGGCTCAGAGCAAGTTTTGGTCCTTTTTTGCCTTGAAATTATAAAACTGAGCAGTCAGATTTGCCTATTTGTTGGGAAGCTATTAGATCAAGAACCAAGGAGTAACTAAAGATGATAGCAATACCTTCTTCATGGCCCATTGGTCAGGATGTGTGGTGAATTTAATAACCAGATAGGCAGAGTTGGACGAGGGTGACATTATAATCCTCTCCTACCCAGGTCTCTGCAAAGCAGAGGATGTGGAAATTGAACTTATCAATAATATCAAAGATGAAGTAAGATTTGCTGCTGCTAAGTGCATATTGAGAAGACCAGTTGTATTGGAGAGGGAGGGCTCTGTGTAAGTTTGGTGAAGTTATAGTATTGTAAAATAAACAGGTATTGTCCAAAATCAGCTGTATAGGGGGAAAAGCTATGTTGAGGCAGATTTTGCAATGAGCTGAGAAGTGAGAATATATCTGGCCTGCTCAACTGCTCTACCTGACCCTATACTTTGTTGTTCATGAGTTTAAACAAATCAGGGTTGTAATTTTTTTCCTCTTTTCCCTTTTACTTCTTCCAGTTACTCACTTCTAGAAGGCATATCAGGACCAAGAAGAGTAGGTTTTAACAGTTACCCTAAGGCAGTCTCTTAAAAGCCCTCAGCAGGAGCACAATGACAGTATGGGCACTCTGGGAAAAGGAGCTAGGCAGGCCAATTCAGTATTGTTGCTGTGTGATGATAGTGGGAAGGGGGGGAATGGGACCCCAGTTTGAAACATAGAAACATAGAAATTATGGCAGAAAAAGACCAATCGGCCCATCCAGTCTGCCCAGCAAGCTCCCACACTTATTTTCCCATACTTATCTGTTTCACCGACCACCAAGTTCAGGGCCCTTGTTGGTAACTGTTTTATTCAAATTTACTGTCACCCCCTGCCATTGATGCAGAGAGTAATGTTGGAGTTGCATCAAAAGTGAGCATAAGGCTTTATGGTTACGGATAGTAACCGCCGCATCAAGCAAGTTACCCCAATGATTGTTTACCCAGACTGCACAGATCAATGCCTTGTTGGATGTTGTCTGAATGTAAATCCTCTTTTATACATTTCCCCCCGCTGTTGAAGCAGAGAGCAACGCTGTATATGCATTCAAAGTGAAGTATCAGGCTTAATTGGTTTAGGGTAGTAACCACCGCAATAAGCATGCTACCCCCACATTTATTTGTTTACCCAGACTGTGTAGTTCAGTCCTTGTTGGTTGATGGCAACTTAACTCAGCCCCATTGCTTTGTGGTGGCAGTGGAAGAAAGGGGAAGGGGTCCCACATAGCAGTAGTGAGAAGATCTCTAGATGTAGTGTACTTGGAAGTCTCCCCTTACTCACTTGTGAAGGTGGAGTTCCATGCTGCTGCCTCAAATTGTGGCCATGTCATCTCTTTCTGCCCTTTAAAGGCCTCACTGGAAGCAGGACAATGGTTGGGGCAGTCTGGGGTGAAGCTAGGCAACTTAACTCAACCCATTTGCTGTGTGGTGGCAGTAGAAGAAATGGGAGGGGGCCCTACAGAGCAGTAGTGAGAAGATCTCTAGATGTACTTGGAATTCAGTAAGTTCTTTGATACAGTTTCACATAGGTGATTTATAAATAAATTAAACACCTTGGGATGGGCCTTAGAGTGATTCACTGGGTTAGAAACTGGTTGATTGGGAGACAACAAAGGGTAGTGGTAAATGGAGTTCACTCTGCAGATGGGGGCATTACTAGCAGGGACTGATCCTCAGAGTGGTTCATTTCAACATTTTCATAAGTGACATTGCAGAAGGATTGTTAGGAAAGGTTTGTCTTTTTGCCAATGACATCAAAATCTGCAACAAAGTAGGCATCCAGGAATATGTGGAAAATATGAGGAGAGATCTAGTGAAACTTGAAGAATGGTCTAGGGTCCAGCAGCTAACATTTAATGCTATAATTTGCAAAGTTATGCATTTGGGCTGCAAAATCCTGAGGGAGAAGTACAGTATAGGAGGTGAAATTCTTCCAAGCATGAAAGAAGAGCAGGATCTTCGTGTGATCATATCTTATGATGTTTAGGTGGCCAAACAGGTAGATAAAGTAAAATGAAAGCCAGAAAGATGATTTGCTGCATAGGGAGAGGAATAGCCAGCAGAAAAAGGGAAGTGATATTGCCCTAGTATAGGTTCCTTGTAAAACTTGTTTGTAATACTGTGTAGTATTCTGAAGACTGCATCTTCAGAAGAATATAAACCTATTAGAGTTGGACTAGAGCGTGGCTACTAAAATGGTCAGATGTCTTCATTCTAAAGTATATGGGGACAGACTTAAACATCTAAACATATATACTTGGGATGTGAATCGTTTATCTCGTCAGATATCAGGTGGTCCCCGATAGCGATAGGAAATCCCACGATTAATTTTGTGGGTTCTCTTATTGTTATGGGGGGGGGGGGGTGGGAAGAAAGGGCACTTAAAAGTAACACAAAAATACAGCCCGACCCTTTAAAATTAGTTCTTTAGTATCCCCCCACCCTACGGACCCCTCCAACCCCCCCCCCCCCAAATTTGTAAGTACCTGGTGGTCCAGTGGAGGTCCCGGGAGTGTTCTCCCACTCTCGGGCCATCGGCTGCCAGTAAACAAAATGGTGCCATTTTTAAAGATGGCACCGGCCATCCATTGCTCCTACCATGTGACAGGGGCTGGCCAATGGCACGGATTCCCTGTCACATGCTAAGGGCAAAGGGCCATCCACGCCATTTTGTTTACTGGCAGCCAATGGCCCGAGAGCGGGAGAATGCTCCCGGGACCCTCACTGGACCACCAGGTACTTAAATTTTTTTTTTGGGGGGGACTGGAGGGGTCCAGACGGTGGGGGGATACTAAAGAACTAATTTTAAAGGGTCAGGCTGTGTTTTTGGGTTATCGGCTCGGTGCAGCTGATAAAAAAAAAACCCAATGATTGGACCGCAGGAAAAATAATTTCCCTATGGTCCACGAATCTGAAACCGGAACCGATTCCAGTTGCGATTCACATCTCTAATATATACATTAGAGGAAAGACAAGATAGGGGAGATCTAATAGAGACATTTACTGTAAATACCTCCAAGGTTTCCATGCACAGGAGGAGAGCCTCTTTCAATGGAAACAAGACTCTAGTACATGGAGAAATGGTATGAGAGTGAAAGGGGATAGACTCTGGAGTAATATAAGGAAATATTTCCTTACAGAGAGGGTAGTGGATGCATGGAACAGCCTCCCCATGGAGGTTGTAGAAACAAAAAACATATCTGAATTCAAAAAAGTATGGGAAAAACACAGGGGATCTCTGAAGAAGTGATAGGAATTGTAAAGCTGAATTAGTTGGGTGGACGGACAGACTAGATAGACCATGTGGTCCTTTCTGCCATCACATTTCTATGTTTCTTTCTTTCTTTCTTTCTTTCTTTTTTTTTTTGGTTGATGTTAAACCATTTGCAGATTGGTAAGTTACGGTAAGAGCATCTTCTTGTTATTTAGAAATTATCTTTATAGAGGATCTGATATGATGTATAATGTTTGCTCTACATAAGGAAAGAGTTTTTAAAAAGCTATCAGTCCCCATGCACTAAAAATATATTCTGTATGTTCATGGTAATCAGGAGATCTGTAATGCCACATAGAAATGTGTGAATAATTTCAATTCAAACTTGAGCCAGGAGGATTTCAGACAAATATAATAGTCAGTTTGCAATGATGCCAGCTAAGACACTGAAATGTTGCTTGCAATCATGATAGCTCAGTGTTATCATCATTGATCCCACTCTTAAATTCATCTATTTTGTTGTGAAATGTTCTGCATTGAATACTGTACTTGTCAGATATTATTTTTGCAGTAAACTTATTATAACTGATTCTCAAAAAAGGAATCAGTGTGAGTATGAGCCAATATCTGAAGGCAAAATATATCCTCATTGTTACTAGTGAAAATAGAAAACAATACATATACTTTAGAATATTTGAAAGATTATTTTTCTTTTCTTACCATGTCACTGAGTCTTATATACAGTCACAAGAGCTCAACAAGTTAAGTCTCCATGCATTCATTTTTGCTTGTCTTGGAGTTGATTATCTCATTTACTCCAGCGACATTTAATTTTTTTTGTCCAAAACTCATTTGGATGGTCTGAGACCTTTAAAATATTTTCTTTAAGCTTTCAATGCATAAATCTCTAGCTATTGCATAATAGATTGTTGCCTAGTGGAAGAACCAGGGAAACCAGGGTACAAATCCCACTGCTGCTCCTTGTGACCTTGGGCAAGTCACTTTACCATCTGTTGCCTCAGGTACAAACTTAGAATATCAACCCTATGGGGATAGGGAAATACCTACAGTACCTGAATGTAATCTGCTTTGAAGTGCTGAAAAGAGGAATATAAATCAAAGAAATAAATTGATGCTAAACACCAGTAAAACTGAGTTGTTTGTTGTCAGCAAATTTCCACTTTGAAACATTCCATCTTCACTTATTTCAGTGGTCACATTATCCCTGTTAGTATACATGCTTAATATGTAGGGGTTCTTATTGACTTGGACCTTTCATTGGGCCCCAGATTAAAGATGTCGTTGAGGTTTCCTTTCTCAAACTACTTATGATTAGGAGATTACACCCACTCCTAGATCAAAATGATTTTCACACTATTTTGCAATCATTAGTACTAACTGGGCTAGATTACTGCTTTGTTCTTTTCATGGGACTTCCTGTCTACACTTTATGGTCTATACAACTGGTCCAAAATATTTCCACCTAGCAAAATATTACATCTCTAACATTGTATTCTTTGCATTAGCTGCAAGTTAGATTCAGAATTCAATTTAAATTAGCATCCCTGATTCATAAAATTAACCGGATGATTCTGATTGTTATATGAACACTATACTTAAAGAGTTTATAAACCCTCTCATATGTTGAGATAAAAATAAACAATTGTTTTTGTCAGTCAAAAGTGCTTTGTCATTCAAAAGTGTGCACCTAGACATTACAAGAGAAAGAGCTTTTTCTATTGCTGGCCCTTGCCTCTATAACTCCCTTCCTGATCAACTATGAATTATAGAATCTCATGACAAGTTCAAGAAGACAATAAAACATATCTGTCTGGACAGTCCTTTGGCTCTGCACAGCAAGTTTCATCCATATGAAATGCTTGTTCTTGTGATGAGTGCAGACTATACATTTTTAATAAATTGAAATTCAGATTCAATATTAAATCCAGCATGATAACACAAGCTATTTCACAGATATAATGCTGTTGGTATGAAAAATTTTAATGCATGAAAATTAATAATACACAGAGCATGGGACTTTTACCATGGCTGTGTTAAGGTAATGCTACTGGCATACAGACATCTCTGAATCCCATGCCTCCCATGTCCCCAACATATACAACTTGGATCATTCCTAATCCACAAAGATAGTCTTTCTGGGCTCCTGCACAAAACCAGCTAGAACAAAGTTAGGCATTCTACCCCACTGTGAAAGTCCCCTCCGTCAGGAACAAAGAAAAACCTCTGAATATGCCAGCTAGGGATGTGCAGAGGAAAACAAATTGTTTCAGTTTGTTCACTCATTTTGTGGGCACTTTAACTCATTGTGTTATTTCAACTGCCCCAAAAATTGTTTTATTTGTTTGTTTGCCATTAAAGTCAATGGGGAAAGCATTGCGGCCTATTTTGGGCTCCAGAATTGGTGTTTTCTCATCAGTTCTCATGAAATTGATGGGAAGACATCATCAGAATGAAGAAAGAACTCCATGGTAGCTATACTGTGCCAAAGTGTCACCAAAAGTGGCATGGATTCTCTAAGGCACCATAAAGGGGCACAGGTGTACCATCAGTAGCAGAAGTTCTCTAAGGCATCATCGGAGGAGCAAAGAAGTAGTAAGAGTGGCCAGATAACCCCAAGGTTTCAAAAGAGGGCAGTAACAAGAGTGGCATAAACCCTCAAAGTCAGTACGAGAAGCAAAGTGGCACCAAGAATGGCATCAACTTCCTAAGGTACCAAGAAGGAGGAACAAAGCAGAAAAAGAGACAGGAAAAACCCAAAGACACAGATAATGGGACAAAGTAGCACAAAAACTGGCATCAACACACCAATGCACCCCTTGAATAGCAAGAACACCCCAAAATGTAGAGTCTGGGGTATGGCCACTAGTAAGAGTGGTAGAAAGTACTCCAAGGTGTAAAGTTGGGGTTTGACAGCAAGTATGAGTTTCAGAAAGAGACCCAAGGTGTAGCATGAGGGGTAAAGCATCAAGGCAGAGTGGCATAGGAGATTTCTTTCTTCCTGTGGATATAATTGCTACTTGTAAGATTTAATACAAGAGAATAATCTGTTATCAGTATAATTTTTTGACATGAGCCTTTATTTCATTGCCTACTTTAGCATGATCTTATTATTAAGTTGCATTATGGATTCCTTGTGAAATTTGCTTTCTGAATTAAAATTTGGCCACAATTGGAGTATGTAAATGATTTCTCATCAGTGTGGTTTCATTGCTAACTTGTGAAGTTTGCTTTACTATAAAAACATTTTACCATATTCCATAACAGAACACAATCTCTTCATTTTCTTAAATTGTATTTGTTCTGTTAGTTCTCTCTTTTTTATGAAATGTTAAGGACATTTAGAACATGGAAATGATCTCTTTTTGTATATTTTGTGATCTTCCTCTATTTATTTCATATGTTATTTATTTATTTTATTTAAAATAATTTCTAACCCATACTCATATCAAAGTTCAAGGTAGAGTACAAAATAACAATATATATAATCAATACCAAATATCAAATAACATTAGAGATGTCACAGAAAAGAAACCAAAACACAATACCAGGAAGTATAATGTTATCCTCCCTGCAATTTGAGCTACAATAATGGAGGTTACCCTTCACTAAAAACTCATGAAAACAGATAAGTCTTTAATGGTCTCTTAAAGGACATAGCACAAGATAGAGGTGTGCATCCGTTTCCCACGTATTTGTAATCCACAACTTATTTTGTACTATCTGTTAAATACGTGGGGAGGCGAAACGCATCGCAACTCCCCACATATTTAACAGATTTCTGTTTTATTCGGCCTCCTAAATAAAAATTTAAACCCCCCACCCTCCTGACCCCCCAAAGACTTACCAAAACTCCCTGGTGGTCCAGCGGGGGGTCCGGGAACTCACTCACAGAGTCGGTGCTGGTTTCATCATGGCGCCGATAGCCTTTGTCACAGGGGCTACTGGTGCCATTGGTCAGCCCCTGTCACATGGTCACCGGCGCCATCTTGTGCTCCTACCATGTGACAGGGGCTGACCAATGGCACCGGTAGCCCCTGTAACATAGTATGGGCAAAGGCTATCGGCGCAATTTTGAGTCCTGGCATCGGACGGCAGGTCGCTCCGGGACCGCCGTTGGACCCACAGGGACTTTTGACCAGCTTGGGGGGACCTCCTGACCCCCACAAGACTTGCCAAAAGTCCAGCGGGGGACCGGGAGCGACCTCCTGCACGCCGGCCGTCAGATGCTAATACTCAAAATGGCGCCGATCGCCTTTGCCCTCACTATGTCACACAAATGGCACCGATCGCCTTTGCCCTCACTATGTCACACATAGTGAGGGCAAAGGCGATCGGCGCCATTTTGAGTATTGGCATCTGACGGCCGGCATGCAGGAGGTCGCTTCCAGACCCCCGCTGGACTTTTGGCAAGTCTTGTGGGGGTCAGGAGGCCCCCTCAAGCTGGCCAAAAGTCCCTGTGGGTCCAACGGGGGTCCCGGAGCGACCTGCCGTCTGATGCCAGGACTCAAAATGGCGCCGATAGCCTTTGCCCATACTATATCACAGGGGCTACCGGTGCCATTCGTCGCCCCTGTCACATGGTAGGAGCACAAGATGGCGCCGATGGCCATGTGACAGGGGCTGACCAATGGCACCGGTAGCCCCTGTGACAAAGGCTATCGGCGCCATGATGAAACCAGCACCGAGGGTGTGAGTGAGTTCCTGGAGCCCCCCGCTGGACCACCAGGGAGTTTTGGGAAGTCTTGGGGGGGTCAGGAGGGTGGGGGGTTGTAGTTAATTTTAATTTTAGCTGGGACAGGAATTTAACTCGCCGTAGTAATGTATTGACAGATCGACAACTTATGGAATTCTCCATACTTCCGCATGAAACGGAATTGACCCCCACCACAAATACGTATCACGAATGCAACGAAAACTTTTTGGCTGCACATCCCTAGCACAAGACCGCAATTGTTCAGGAAGAGAGTTCCACAATATTAGCCAGGCCACAGAGAATGTTCTTTCTCTGGTAAAATGTGCCAGTTTAGCTGTGAAAAGTCTTGAAAGATTACAATTTGTTGGTGTTATATTGATGGTTTCTCTGAAGCAGGAATTTGGGACTTCTAAAACATGGACCACATTGGATCAGTGGTCATTTCAACCAACACAGCAGGTTAAATAATGGAGTATTGCATCTTTTAACATGATAGATTTTTCTTCCCATGAGTGTTTCACATAAGTACAAAATTTAATGTACATATTTAAAAGAAAAAAAAGTTTTACAAAAAATGTTGGGATAGTAATGGTAGTGAGGCAAACCAATGATTATATATCTCAAGCAAGCAACAATGGTTGCTGTTAAGCTGGCAGCAATGCACATTACCTATTAATATGTTGGCCTTGCTTACGTAAATAAAAATATTGTTGGGTCAGCTATAAACAAATAATTTATTACACTTAGGAGAACTATTTTGTTCAGAAGACAGCCCTTGCTGGTATAAGGAGAGTAGCCCTTCGGCCTTTCCATAAGCCCTTTTGGACCACAGGCGGTGATGTGGATCCCTGCGTGGTTTTGCAGCAAGAAGCTTCACTGATGAGCCTGGCCACAGGGGAAGTGCCAAAGAAGGACCTGGGAAGGCTTAACCTATACTAAAAATCATTCCCTCAGGTTGAACCCTCATTGCAGATGGCCAGCAGGACTTAGGTGGATCCCAAGGCACAAGGAGGCACAGACAAAATCCAGGAGGAAGTCTGGGCTCCACACAGGCAGTGGGCAAGCAGAATCCAGAACTGGTCCAGGGTTGAGGCAGGCAAAGGGCAAAAAAAATCCAGAATGCTCCAAGTTCGAAACAGGCAACAGGCAGGCAGAAGCAGAGTTTGAAACCAGACTCACAGCAAGCAAGGCAGGAACCAGGAACAGATCAAGAAGCTTGTTCCCAAGGCTGAGAAGTCTTGAGCACGTGATATCATCATTGTGGTGAATACCTGACTCTCTCACCAGAGCATGCAGAACCTTGTGCACAGATGCACATGCATGCTCTATTCTTCTCTTTGCCATGTCCTAGTAATATATATATCAGAGCATGCAAAGGTGGCTCCCTGCCACGCAGTGAGTGTCCAAAGCTGAGGAGTCTGACAAGGCGACTGAATTCTAACAGTGCCCCCTCTCTAAATTCTCCTCCTGAATTTTCTTGGCCTAGGTTTCATAGGGTATTGACAATGAATTTTGCAGAGCAATTGGGGGGGCCTGTAGATTAGAAGATGTCTCCCAAAAAATACCTCAGCCCATAACCTCTCCAAGCAACAAAATACTGTATTCTATTGCGGACTCTTCTTGAATACAAGATCTCCGCAAGTTTGTAATGTGTCTCTTCTGCTGGGATGACCTGGGGTGGTGGTCTGGTGAGCCAGAAAAATACTGATGAATTTAGCAAAGATATGTGGAACACATTGTGAATATGTAGAAAATGCGATAATTTGAGCTTTTATGCTACCTGGCCTATAGGACGGATCACTAGGCCTATAGGATGGATCACCATAAAGGGTCTGATGAAGCAAATTTGAGAGATGGTATGTGAAGCCTTAAGTTGCATGTCCTCAGCCAGACTAAGTCTTCAGGTTGAAACTAAGGGGCTGGCCGACATTTCTAATCCACCTGTATTTTGGAAAGGATTTGTGGCCTGTTTCAAGAGCTGATGGGTTGAGCACCAGAAGTCTAGTAATTCCTGCCTCTTGATCTTGGAAGTTGGGCATTCCATGGTGGTGGTCAGTAGTACCAGAATCTGGGGGTGGCATCTATATACTAGGAAGAAGGGGGACGAGCCAGTAAATGTATTAGTGTGGTTATTTTAGCAGCCCTCTGCCCATGGAAGGAGGGAGGACCAGTTATAATGTCTTTAGTTGATGTAGGACCATAAAAAGGCTTTGAGGGATTTATTAGTCTGTTCAGTTGATCCATTTCTCTGTGGGTGGTAAGTGGAAGAAAAGGCCAAGATGATTCTAAATTTTCTGCATAGGGCCCACCAATAACAAGCAGTGAACTGCACTCCGCGATCAGACAGGATATGGTTAGGTAGGCTGTGTAACCAAAAGATGTTCCTAATAAACATAGAAGCCAGTTCAAGAGTAGATGGTAGCACTGAAAGGGGAATTAAATGAGCCATTTTCAAAAACTGGTCCTCAATAACACAGATGATAGTGTTGCCATCCGAAGGTGGGAGATCAGTGATGAAATGGGACGTGAATGGGGAGTGGTGAATGGGACGGAGGGTGTCGTGGTGCCTCTGTGTCGCTCCATGGTGAGACCGCACTTTGAATACTGTGTACAATTCTGGTCGCCGCATCTCAAAAAAGATATAATTGTGATGGAGAAGGTACAGAGAAGGGCTACCAAAATGATAAGGGGAATGGAACAACTCCCCTATGAGGAAAGACTACAGAGGTTAAGACTTTTCAGCTTGGAGAAGAGACGACTGAGGGGGGATGTGATAGAGGTGTTTAAAATCATGAGAGGTCTAGAACGGGTACATGTGAATCAGTTATTTACTCTTTCGGATAGTAGAAAGACTAGGGGGCACTCCATGAAGTTAGCATGGGGCACATTTAAAACTTATCGGAGGAAGTTCTTTTTTACTCAACGCACAATTAAACTCTGGAATTTGTTGCCAGAGGATGTGGTTAGTGCAGTTAGTATAGCTGTGTTTAAAAAAGGATTGGATAAGTTCTTGGAGGAGATGTCCATTACCTGCTATTAAGTTCACTTAGAGAATAACCACTGCCATTAGCAATGGTAACATGGAATAGACTTAGTTTTGGGGTACTTGCCGGGTTCTTATAGCCTGGATTGGCCACTGTTGGAAACAGGATGCTGGGCTTGATGGACCCTTGGTCTGACCCAGTATGGCATTTTCTTATTTTTCTTAAATACATGGCAAGGTGGGTCTATGGTCCCTTGGGAGTAGGCACAGTTGTAGTAGACCCCAAGGACAGGCTGTGGGGATTTTATTTGTGGAACAGGTTGGACAAGATTCCATATAGCACTTAAGATCTTGTCACACCGGTGGGGGGTGTTTCACCAGTGGGGCAAGATGGCCAACCACTGATACGCATGCCGAGAAGCTCTCCTGTGCTATTGCCTTTTTGCTCTTTTCTTTCCTTGCTGCTATGCCTCGCACTAAGCGCAATACAAAATTATGAGAGAACATTGTTAGTTCTCCCTTACCTGGTCTGGAGCAGCTAAAAATTGAGGAGTTTTTCAGCATGATGCCAGTTCAAACTTCCAGTGTGGTGGCTGCTGCGGAGGTTGCCATTGGGCAGAGTCCCCCTCCATTGGCAGATGAAATCTCCCTGAGCCTGGGAGCACCGGAGACACCTGTACTCGACCTCTGTCTGTCTTGTCACATCTGCCGTTTCCAGGCAGCAGGTCCGAAAGGGCTATCGAGTGGCAGGATGACTACCCCAGAGACCAGCATTGCATTGTTGGGTCTTTTCCAGTGCGTTCAGGTTCGGCAGAGGTCAGGGCCTCTGGTCTTCAGCCTGTCCGTCCGTGCTTGGACACATCTTGCCTACCTTGACAAGTCCTCGGAGCTCCTCTGCAGTTGTGCCATGGTCCAAGGGCACACCTCTCTCCCCAAAATCGGGAACACTCCCTAGCACTCCCCCAACAGGCAGCAGGCAATTAGAATCCAGAATCTGTACAGGGTCAAGGCAAGCAGAATTCAGAATAGTTCAAGGTCAAGACAGGCAGGAGCAGCAACCAAAGTGAACCAGGAACAGGATAAGGAACCGGTTACCAAGGCCAGAAGTCCAGATCCAGGAAGGCTAAGTAGTCTTGAGTGTGTGACATCATCACTGAGGCAACTATCCGACTATATCACCAGAATGTGCAGAATCATGTGAACAGATGCTCACATACGCCCTGTGCATCTCTTTGCTGGATCCTAATGTGTAAGAACATGCAATGGTGGCTCCCTGCCATAAAGTGAGTGTCTGAAGCAGAGGAGTCTGGGCAGGCAGCTGTATTCTAACATATTGAGAGGTAGGTTTTAAAAGGGTTACGCGCATAAGTTATGCGCGTAACCCTTTCAAAACCCCCCTGCGCGCGCTGAGCCTATTTTGCATAGGCTTGGAGGCGCGCATAAGCCCTGGGACGCACGTAAGTCCCGGGGTTTTCCTGGGGCGCATGCCGGGGGCGTGTCGGGGGGCGTGTCATGGAGGTGCATCATTCAGGGCATTTCAGGGGCGTGGCTGAGGCCTCCGAAATCGCTCCTGGGCCGGGGAATCACGAGGCAGCGGCCGGCCACCATGCGCGAGTTACGCCTGCCTGGGGCAGGCGTAACTTTCGCCACCAAGCTAGGGGGGTGTAGATAGGGCTGCGGGGGGGTTAGGTAGGGGAGGGGAGGGGAAGCTGGGGGGAGGCCGAAGGAAAGTTCCTGCCGAGGGAGGGAACGGGCAGCGCGCGCAGGGCTCGGCGCGTGCAAGGGGGTGCACTTTTCTTGCATTTGTATCTCTTGAGCTTGGAACATTATTTATTGGGCCCATGGACATTTCCTTAATTTTTGGGATACAGTCCTTTTTGACATCAGAATGGATTGGTAATAATTATCGTAAAATGCTCAAAAAATAAAGTCCAAGAAGAAAAAACAACTTAACCAACCTGTAAGGGGTAGATTGGACTTTATTTTTTGAGCATTTTACGATAATTATTACCAATCCTTTCTGATGTCAGAAAGGACTGTATCCCAAAAATTAAGGAAATGTCCATGGGCCCAATAAATAATGTTCCAAGCTCAAGAGATACAAATGCAAGAAAAGTTCTTACTCAACTAAATGTTGTAGTTTTTATCAGGCCAATCCAATGTCTAAAATATTGTGGTTCGTGCAGTTAGTATAGCTGTGTTTAAAAAAGGATTGGATAAGTTCTTGGAGGAGAAGTCCATTACCTGCTATTAAGTTCACTTAGAGAATAGCCACTGCCATTAGCAATGGTTACATGGAATAGACAGTTTTTGGGTACTTGCCAGGTTCTTGTGGCCTGGATTGGCCACTGTTGGAAACAGGATGCTGGGCTTGATGGACCCTTGGTCTGACCCAGTATGGCATTTTCTTATGTTCTTATGTTCTTAAAGGCTAAAATTATGGAACATAGGTTTAAAAATTTACATTTCAAGGCAGTCCCACATGGTTAACATGTCACCAATAAGGCTTCTTGAAGAAGATATATCCTGAAATACAATCAGCTTTTCTCTGAAAACATATTCAAAAGTGACTAGTAAATCTCTACCAATCATAGCTTTTCTGTAAACAAGGACAAATCAAAAGGACATTGTACAAACATCTTCATTTTAAATTAAAACTTCACCCATTTTACTGAATTTATAACCCTCATAAGCAGTTTCATACCATTTAAAAATATATATTTTATAGGTCAGTACATGGAAAACAACTCACACCAGTGAGACATCACCTGTCCACAAATAATTGTTCAATCCAAACAGCACTCTAACTTCAACTGTTCATATTTAAAGTGATTTAAATCTGGTCAATCTAAATGTATTCTACAGTTAAAACAAAAATGTATAAGTGAATAAATATCCAGGCAACTACAACTGATGGAATCACTTAAAAATATGACAGCCTACTAGCATTATGGAATGCAAATGCATGCATGTTAAAACATTAAAGTGAATTTCTAGGTTGTTGTATTGTGCATTTAATTATTTCATATATTACACTTTAATGCATCTATTAAAAAGCACATGAAAATTGGTAAACTAGAGATTTTAATCATCAGGTAACACACATTGCTAGCACATAGATCCCTATATGTATTAGAAAATTGAACACATGCATTTTCTGTACATGACCTTGCAAATGTTTTTATCAGCTCTAATGACACTGATAACATACTAAATAATATCATTTTGGAGTGATTATTTGCTCTGATACAACTCTAGCAAAATTAAGTTTGCCTCCAAAGAACGTTATCTGAGCCAAAAAATCTTTTGTTATTAATGAATGGCTTCCAGTTTGCAATACCAAGCAATTTATTAGCTTGGAGGGAAGTAACTCACAAGTGGTTTAATTTATCTTGTTGGCAGGTATCCAGTTCAAGGGTGCATTGGGTTATTGGATATGCTCTTTGAAATAAGCAGACAGTATCCGTATGAAACATTATTACATAGAATGATGGTTTTTAAATCATTTAGATTACTAATGATGGGTTCATATAAAGCAGTTCCAAAATTGTGTCTCTCTATGATGCTGTGTGCCATGTCTGTGATTCTTATCAAACTGGACTCTGCAAGTTAAAAGTAATTTGAAAAGATCTTATATATCAAGTCAAGATAGTTTATGTTTCACTTTGCTGTTCAGATTTTACCTGTTAACCATTACGAATGTACTGTATTTCATTAAAAGGAACATTTTCTCTTATAAAATGTATTACCTCTGACATCAGATATGCATTACACTGTGTTCCAACTTCTGTCTGACAGAGAAAATCATTTGAAATTCACAGTTAAAGCAGCAGATCAAAAACCTCATTGAGGGCAATTTTCAAAGCCATTTCTATGGGTAAAATAGTGCTTTTCCTACAAAAAAAATTGTCTTTTACAAAATTGCCCATGCAGAACACAAATAAACTCATGTATGCATATTAAATTAACCCAGTGTGTAGAGGCTTTCCAGGGATCAGGATTGGGGAGGGGTTTGTACTTATGTATTTTCAAAACTAAGAGTATACATTTTCTTGGGAAAAACTAGGCATACATATTATTAAATATGTGTGAGTAGTTTTGGTGGGAAAATGTTCAAAAGGAAAGTATGTGTATATTTTTACATTGAAAATTAGTATATAATATCAATGTAATTGATTTAAAATTTATACAGGCTGTTATAAACTTATCCCCATCCATTGACCCTACATGTGATAGGGGCTGCCAAATGGAACAAGTCGCCCCTCTCATAGGTTAAGGGCAAATGGTGACTGGCTTTATTTTGAATGAGGACAGCAGCCATCCTGGGAGTGGGAAATCACTCCTAGGTCCCGCAATATACCATTTTTTCATTTTTCCTGAAATGCAACAAAATAGAAAATATCATCTCTATTTCCTATTTCAATACAAATTAATTCCCACCCCTAACAAACAGCACAAAGGCATTAAAACCCATAAAAATATAGAGTGCAGGGAATTGCAAACAGCACAAAGGCATAAAAAACCCAAGGCATTCATAGGGTAGAATCACAAACATGACAAAGAAATTAAATCCCCAAAAGAATTAAATGAGAGGAAATGTAAACAGCACAAATGAAAAGAACTTCCAAAATATGGAGTATTTGCAATTGAAAACAGCACACATTTATCAAAAACCTCTATGTATGCAATGCATGGAATCATAAACAGCAGAAAGACATCAATATGCCCTGAGGCATAGCATGCAGGGTCTCATACAGGACAAAGGTATCCAAATCTCCATGGCTTAGAGTACAAAAAATAGCAAATAATACAAATGCATCAAAATCCCCAAGGCATTAGGGATGTGAATCGTTTTAGGACGATTAAAATTATCGTCCGATAATTTTAATATCGTCTTAAACCGTTATGGAACACAATACAATACAGATTCTAACGATTTATCGTTATAAATCGTTAGAATCGTGAGCCGGCACACTAAAACCCCTAAAACCCACCCCGACCCTTTAAATTAAATCCCCCACCCTCCCGAACCCCCCCCCCCAATAACTTAAATAACCTGCGGGTCCAGCGGTCCGGAACGGGCTCCTGCTCCTGAATCTTGTCGTCTTCAGCCGGCGCCATTTTCCAAAATGGCGCCGAAAAATGGCGGCGGCCATAGACGAAAAAGATTGGACGGCAGGAGGTCCTTCCGGACCCCCGCTGGACTTTTGGCAAGTCTCGTGGGGGTCAGGAGGCCCCCCACAAGCTGGCCAAAAGTTCCTGGAGGTCCAGCGGGGGTCAGGGAGCGATTTCCCGCCGCGAATCGTTTTCGTACGGAAAATGGCGCCGGCCATACGCGTATGGCCGGCGCCATTTTCCGTACGGAAAATGGCGCCGGCAGGAGATCGACTGCAGGAGGTCGTTCAGCGAGGGTTCCGGCGCCTCGCTGAACGACCTCCTGCAGTCGATCTCCTGCCGGCGCCATTTTCCGTACGAAAACGATTCGCGGCGGGAAATCGCTCCCTGACCCCCGCTGGACCTCCAGGAACTTTTGGCCAGCTTGTGGGGGGCCTCCTGACCCCCACAAGACTTGCCAAAAGTCCAGCGGGGGTCCGGAAGGACCTCCTGCCGTCCAATCTTTTTCGTCTATGGCTGCCGCCATTTTTCGGCGCCATTTTGGAAAATGGCGCCGGCTGAAGACGACAAGATTCAGGAGCAGGAGCCCATTCCGGACCGCTGCCGTTCCGGACCGACGCTGGACCCGCAGGTTATTTAAGTTATTTGGGGGGGGTTCGGGAGGGTGGGGGATTTAATTTAAAGGGTCGGGGGTGGGTTTTAGGGGGTTTTAATGTGCCTGTTTTTCGATTTTTCGATTTTTCGATTTTTAACGATTTTTAACGATTTTTCACGATATTTTACCCCCCCAAACGGCAACAATACGATTCCCTCCCCCTCCCAGCCGAAATCGATCGTTAAGACGATCGAGGACACGATTCACATCCCTACAAGGCATATAGTTCAGGGAATCACAAACAGCAAGAAGCAATAAAACTCACAAAACATAGTGTGTGTGGAATTGCAAATAACACAAAGGCTAGAAAACCCACAAGGCATAGACTGTGGGAAATTGTAAACAACACAAAGGTATCAATAATCCCAAAACATAGAGTGTGGGGAATTGCATACAGAACAATGGCATCAATACTCCCAAGGTACACAGTACTGGGAATTGTAAACAGCACCAAGGCATGAAAACCCCCAAGGCATTTAGTGTGAGAAATCATAAACAGCATAAATGCATCAAAACTCCCAAGGAGTGCTAGCAGCACAAATGCATCAAAAACCGCAAAGCATAGAGCAGGACAAATTACAAATAACAAAAAGGCATAAAAAACGTCCTGATGCTTAGAGTGTCAGTAAACACAATCAGGACAAAGGCATGAAAAACCTCAAAGCATACAGTGAGGGGGAATCGCAAACAGCACAAATTAATCATAATCAACAGGACAAATATGAGTAGATTTCAAAGGCCCTCACACCTAAATCATGGCGTTTATATATGCGGCTGGGCCTTGTGCACACCGAGTAAATTTTTGAAGGGTCCCGGCCGTGCACATAAACCCTGGTATGTGCAAACGTGCCAGGACTCTTCAAAGGGGAAGGCCGGGGGGGGGGGGCTGTTCTGGGCATTGGGGGGGTGGGGGGCAGGAAGCACCATTGATCGCAGTCCCGAAGACTCTGTTGCTGAAGTAAGTTGTGAAACAAAGAAAACATAAACAAAAGGTAGGGTTTAGGGGGGTGGGGAGGAAAGAGGAAGGGGGAGGGAATTTAGGTTGAGGGTAGGGAAGTTCCCTCTGAGTCTGCTTCTTAATTGGAGCAGACTGGGAGGGAGCTGGAGAAGGCCCGAATACATTGCTGCATGGAAATTGCAAACATGCCCCCCTTGCATGCATAGCCTGCACATATGCCCATGGAAAATAAAATCCAGTGCACGCTGCCTATGTCTTTTCTAACATGCATGTGCCGGCACGTACATGTTAGAAAATCAGCACATCCATGTGTGCACATGCGCGCACATTCGAAAATCTACCCCATAGTGCATGGAATCATAAAGCACAAAGCTATCAAAATCCCTAAGGCTTAGAGTGTGGGCAATTGCAAACAGCATGATGACATGAACACTAGGGGTGTGCATTCGTTTTGAACTTAAATGTAAAACGCAACTTTTTTTTTTTTTTTTAAACTTAAAAAAGTGATGAGGCGTAAACGATCGGATTTCCAACTTATTCAACATAGCTATGTTGAATACGTTGGAAACCGCGATTGTTGATCTAAATAAAAATTTAAACCCCTCACCCTCCTTAATCCCCCCCCCCCCAAGACTTACCAAAACTCCCCAAGCTGGCCAAAAGTTCCGTGAGGGTCCGGGAGCGGACGCGCGGGGAATCACGTGACGTCCGCGTCACTCCGACGTGACGTCTACGTCACGTGGTCCATCGCGGTTCCGCTCCCGGACCCCTCGTTGGACCCAAACGGCACTTTTGGCCAGCTTGGGGGGGCTTCCTGACCCCCCCAAGCTGGCCAAAAGTGCCTTTTGGGCCCAACGAGGGGTCCGGGAGCGGACGCGCAGGGAATCACGTGACGCCTCGTCACTCCGACGTGGCGCCGACATCACGTGATTCCCCTCGGGTTCGCTCCCGGACCCCTCGTTGTGCCCAAAAGGCACTTTTGGCCAGCTTGGGGGGGTCACTTTTGGTCAGCTTGGGGGGTCACTTTTGGTCAGCTTGGGGGGGCCTCCTGACCCCCCCCAAGTTGGCCAAAAGTGCCTTTTGGGCCCAACGAGGGGTCCGGGAGCGGACCCGAGGGGAATCACGTGACGCCGCGTCACTCCGACATGGCGCCGACCTCACGTGCTCCTTGCAAAGGAGTTCAGAAATGGCGTCCTGACCCCGCTGGACCACCAGGGAGTTTTGGTAAGTCTTGGGGGGGGGGGGTATTAAGGCGGGTGAGGGGTTTAAATTTTTATTTGCACATATGGACATAGACTCAACTTATGGAATTCTCCATATGTCCATACTGACCGCAAATGACCCCCCCTTTCGACTTATGGACATGAACTTTGGCCAGCTTGGGGGGGTCAGGAGGCTTGGCCTCCTGACCCCCCCAAGCTGGCCAAAAGTGCCTTTTGGGCCCAACGAGGGGTCCGGGAGCAGACCCGAGGGGAATCACGTGACGCCTCGTCACTCCGACGTGACGCCGACCTCACGTGCTCCTTGCAAAGGAGTTCAGAAATGGCGTCCTGACCCCGCTAGTCTTGGGGGGGGGGGGGGATTAAGGCGGGTGAGGGGTTTAAATTTTTATTTGCACATATGGACATAGACTCAACTTATGGAATTCTCCATATGTCCATATTGACCGCAAATGACCCCCCCTTTCGACTTATGGACTTATGAACTTAAACCTTTGGTCTGCACATCCCTAATGAACACCCTCTAAAGTGTGCAGCATGGGGAATCACAAACAAAAGGCATCATAAAATGTAAGGCATACAGTGTATGGAATTGCATTGAACATTAAAGCGAAAAGCACAAATGAATGAAAAACCTTAAAGGTTTATAGTGCGGGATCAAAAACAGCACAATTGCATCAAAATCCCAAGGCTTAGAGTGTGAGAAATCCTAAACAGCACAAAAGCATTAAAAATCCTTAAGGCTTAGATTGTAGGGAACCACAAACAACTCAAAGGCATAAAACCCCCAGGTTGTGCACTGCAATTTATCATAAGTTATCAAAACCAGCAAGGTGTAAAGTGCAGGGAATCATAAATAGCACAAAGGCATGAACTCCCACAAGGAAACAAGAGAGGGGCAAAAGGAATAAAAAATAACTGTATGAATAGGCCAAATCAGTAAAAACAGCACCAACAATTGCATGAATATCCTCAAAGGAACTGCATAACAGCCAAATGATACCCAAAGTGGTAGGTTTTCTTCAAGGCACATGAAAGAGCCTGGAGCATGTGGGGCAGTAATAGTGGCAGGCACTTACACAGCAGGGTATAGAACCAGAAAAGAGAGGGGAGGAGGAGAAACTTGCAATCTTTTTCTTTCTTCAGATTTTTATTTGGGGACAACCCCCCCCCCCCCCCCCAGTGTAACTGAGAAATAAGAAAGGTAGAATAACTAGACTGGGATTCTAAAGGGGTACAACAAAACGCCAAAATGGTGAAACAGAAAAGAGGTGGGATGGGAGGGGAAATTTGTATTTTTTCTAATTTTTCTCGAACCATGTATAAACAACTTCAAAAAGAAATTGAAAACATGGTTGTTCAAGCAAGCCTACCCAGAATAAAAGGCCATCACACCATTCCCAAAGTAGTCCACTTTGCGTTTACTCTTTTCCTCACATTGAGGAACCATGTTTTGTTATCCTTTCTCTTCTCAGCTACTTCTTGTTACCCTCTTTCCCAGTTTTGCTTTCCCTGTTAAAATGTAATCTCCAAGCTTAACCTGTTTACTGTAAACCGGCATGATGTCCACAACTAATGCTGGTATATAAAAAAGTTCAAATAAATAAATAAATAAATAAATAAATACCCCAATATAACTAGGAAAGAAGTACGGTAAAAGAATTGGGTTGTGAATAAAGCAGAAAACAACATGGAAGCATCAAAACCCAAAAGGCAGTACATCTGGGGAATGGCAGCTAATCGGTGTCAATAACACACCCAAGTGATAATCCTAGGCATGGCAGCGAGGCAGAGTGGCAGCAAGACCTCCAAGATGCTTTCAGTTTTCTTCCTGCTTGCATGGAAATTCTGGAAAGCCCAGCAAAGCCAGGTTAATTTTTAAAAAATATCAGCGTTTCCTTCAACTCTGGTGCCAGCCTTGAGTGATGAGGGCTCAAAATATCTCCTATTACTGAGAAGACATATTCCCTGGGCACACTGATTGATGGTCAAAAAAGATAATGATGAGCCACCTTAGCCAGGCCTGGCCAGACAATGGATTTCTGTGCCCAAATATGCTAGAACATTTTTGTCTATGTCCTTGTTGGACTTTGTTAGATAGCATGTTACAGAACTTTCTGTGGGATTGTCCTTTGCTGGGGTTGGATGAGGGTCTCTCTTTCTAGCTTCTTTCACTGTGGCCTGTATCAGGAGAGATAATTATGCAGGGGAAATGTGAGCTTGGCATTCTGAGGTGGGGGAGGAAGTACTAGCCTACTTGTGTCTGCACTACTCTCTGGTGTGACCATTCCTGTGCTACATTCCCACTGTGCTTCTGTCTCTAGAACTCTTGTTCATACACCCTAGCTGTTGGTACTCCTTTTTAATAAATCAGATGCTGGGACTGGAAGGTGATACTTCATTTCACCCATGTATTACAAAGTGTGGCAAGCATGTACATTTTTTTTTCCTTTGAGAGGTTTTGGTTTCAATTGCTCCAACTGCTGCAAGAAGTCCACAAATTGCAACACCTCTGCTTCCATTCCCTCTTACTAAAAGAAACCTTCTAACTTTTCTTCCAGAATATTTATTATGGGGATGATCCTGTCGAGGATGATACTTCTGGAAATCAGATCCACCATAGCATCCTTGAACGTCTTCAGGATTTGTTATCAACTACCTCATCTTTATTGCATCAGTACTCAATCATGATGCCCCAGGAGGAAATCCACTCCTATCTGTGTTTTCAGGGAAAAATCATGAAGGGTTATTTGCTGCTCCACTAACCTCTGCAGCATCAGATATTTGTAATTCCAGCCAACATCCTGAATCAGATGCTTATTAGGCATCCCAAATTCTTCTTCCTTCTCACAGAGAAGCTGCCCACACTTCATGCTTCAATGAAAATGCCCACTATTGTCCTGCACCCCTCTATAAAGTCCTTCAGGACTGGAATACTATCCAGCAGGTGCGTAAAGCAATGGCTCCCCAAAAAATAACTTTTCCTTTGCCCTTTTCACATTTCTACAACTGTCAGGAAAAAAACTCTGCATGAAGACTCCTGCCTCTCTAGTATAACTGCCAATCCTCCAGAATCTTTCCTGGATTGAATAAGCACCTGCTTCATGGAGCAATTGGTTCAGGAACTAATGAGAGAGGGAGCTATTTTATATTTAATTCTTAGTGGAACGCAGGATTTGGTAAGAAATGTAACAGTTGTAGGGCCACTTGGCAATAGTGATCATAACATGATCAAATTTAAACTAATAACCGGAAGGTGGACAATAAGTAAATCTACAGCTCTAACACTAAATTTACAAAAAAAAGAGAAACCGATAAAATGAGGAAAATAGAAAAAAACTGAAAGGTGCAGCTGCAAAGGTTAAAAGTGTTTAACAGGCATGGACATTGTTTAAAAATACAGTCTTAGACACGAAGTCCAGATGTATTCCATGCATTAAGAAAGGTGGAAGGAAAGCAAAACAATTACTGGCATGGTTAAAAGGTGAGGTGAAAGAGAATATTTTAGCCAAAAAAAAAACATCAAAAATTGGAAGAAGGATCCATCTGAAGAAAATAGGAAAAAGCATAAGCATTGTCCCGAGCCGAAAAAAAAAAATACCCCGACCTTTTAGATCTAATTATTTATAATCCCCAAACCTCCCGACCCCCCAAAATCTTGCCTAAAGACCCTGTTGATCCAGTGGGAGTCCTGGGAGTGATCTCCCGCTCTCGGGCCGTCGGCTGCCAGTAAACATAGAAACATAGAAAAATAGAAATGACGGCAGAAGAAGACCAAACGGCCCATCCAGTCTGCCCAGCAAGCTTCACACTTTTTTTTCTCATACTTATCTGTTTCTCTTAGCTCTTTGGTTCTATTTCCCTTCCACCCCCACCATTGATGTAGAGAGCAGTGATGGAGCTGCATCCAAGTGAAATATCAAGCTTGATTAGTTAGGGGTAGTAACCACCGCAATAAGCAAGCTACACCCATGCTTATTTGTTTTACCCAGACTATGTTATTCAGCCCTTATTGGTTGTTTTTCTTCTCCCCTGCCGTTGAAGCAGAGAGCTATGCTGGATATGCATGAAGTATCAGTTTTTCTTCTCCCCTGCCATTGAAGCAGAGAGCTGTGCTGGATATGCGTGAAGTATCAGTTTTTCTTCTCCTCTGCCGTTGAAGCAGAGAGCTGTGCTGGATATGCGTGAAGTATCAGTTTTTTCTCCCCTGCCATTGAAGCAGAGAGCTGTGCTGGTTATGCGTGAAGTATCAATTTTTCTTCTCCCCTGCCGTTGAAGCAGAGAGCTGTGCTGGATATGCGTGAAGTATCAGTTTTTCTTTTCCCCTGCCGTTGAAGCAGAGAGCTGTGCTGGATATGCGTGAAGTATCAGTTTTTCTTCTCTCCTGCCGTTGAAGCAGAGAGCTATGCTGGTTATGCGTAAAGTATCAGTTTTTCTTCTCCCCTGCTGTTGAAGCAGAGAGCTATGCTGGATATGCATTGAAAATGAAGTATCAGGCTTATTTGGTTTGGGGTAGTAACCGCCGTAACAAGCCAACTACTCCCCGCTTTGTGAGTGCAAATCCTTTTTTCCACATTTCCTCTTGCTGTTGAAGCTTAGAGCGATGTTGGAGTCACAGTAACCATGTGTATGTTTATTGAATAGGGTATTATCTCCAGGCAGTAGCCGTCATTCTGGCGAGCCACCCACTCTTCATTGACGGCCTCTTGACTTTATGGATCCACAGTGTTTATCCCACGCCCCTTTGAAGTCCTTCACAGTTCTGGTCTTCACCACTTCCTCCGGAAGGGCATTCCAGGCATCCACCACCCTCTCCGTGAAGAAATACTTCCTGACATTGGTTCTGAATCTTCCTCCCTGGAGCTTCAAATCGTGACCCCTGGTTCTGCTGATTTTTTTCCTACGGAAAAGGTTTGTCGTTGTCTTTGGATCATTAAAACCTTTCAAGTATCTGAAAGTCTGTATCATATCACCTCTACTCCTCCTTTCCTCCAGGGTGTACATATTTAGATTCTTCAATCTCTCCTCATAAGTCATTTGATGAAGACCTTCCACCTTTTTGGTCGCCCTTCTCTGGACTGCCTCCATCTTGTCTCTGTCTCTTTGTAGATACAGTCTCCAGAACTGAACACAGTACTCCAGGTGAGGCCTCAACAAGGACCTGTACAAGGGGATAATCACTTCCCTTTTCTTACTCGATATTCCTCTCTGTATGCAGCCCAGCATTCTTCTGGCTTTTGCTATCGCGTTGTCCCATTGTTTCGCAGACTTCATATCATTAGACACTATAACCCCTAGGTCCCTCTCCTGCTCCATGCACATCAGCCTTCCCCCCCCCCCCCCCCCCCCCCCCCATCGAATACAGTTCATTTGGATTTCCACTCCCCATATGCATGACTTTGCACTTCTTGGCATTGAATCTCAGCTGCCATATCTTTGACGACTCTTCCAGTTTCCTTAAATCCCGTCTCATTCTCTCCACTCAAAACAAAATGATTAGTGGCAGCCGACAGCCGAAGAAGGGGACATTGCTCCCGGGACCCCTGCTGGACCACCTTGGAATTTAGGCAGGTTTTGGGGGGTCAGGAGGGTGGGGGATTGTAAATAATTAGATCTAAAGGGTCCCCACTAGAGTTAATGCTTGGCTCTACCATGGCCAGCTTTGACCACTGTACCATCAGGGTGAGATAGACATACCTAGCATTTTCCTATCAGGCTAACTTAACTAATCATTTATTTTTAGAATATGGTCTCTGTATTTTCAGTTGTGAAACACCCCTACAAATATTAGCACAAAATTTGAGATGTCTTCTGGTACTCTAGGGTCATAGAATTATCTGTTCATTTTTTATAGCATGCAGGTTTAGATGTTGCATGCTTGTTGTCTCTCTTTTTGGCAGACCGAGAATTATAGTTTAAATTAGCACCTATTTAGATATATTCCTGAAAAGGGCAAACAGTAAAAGTTTTTTTTAGGCCATTGCTAACTGCTAATTTTTATAATTGTTTGCAGGAAAGATTACTATATTTACATGATTTGTTAATAAAAGTAAGAAGATTTTTTTCTCTGAGATGTACACTATTTCTAATGGAAGTCCATGTTTAGTGCTGTATATACAGTTTTAAATATTATTTTCCTTTTCATATGTTGATGCTGGGGTCAGGGTTGTCCAATTGGAAAATAATTATGTGTTCTGATAGCAGAAGTTCAGATCTAGTTGACTTCAAAATAAAAAGTATATTTTATATTTTATGCATTCGGTCTGTAATTTGAAGAAAGAAATTATAATCAACACTACATCATTCCTTACTCATATTGGGGTAGATTTTAAGACATGCGCACGGGCACATAAGGGGGTGCACACCAACGCCCACGGGCTTCCCCTAACCTAACCTTCCCACCCCTTCCCCTAACCTTTCCCCCCCTTTCCCCCCCAGCCCTACTCAAACACCCCCCAAAATTCTTAACAAGCCTTTTGCGCCTGACCTGCGTCCTGCCGGCACGCAATCCTCCAACAAAGCAGCAAATGGCCACTGTGTCAGAGGCCTCTGGCCCTGTTCCCACCCCGCCCCGCCCGTGCCCCATTCCTGGACTGCCCCTTTAGTAAAGCCCCGGGACTTGGACGCGTCCTGGGGCTTTACGCGCATCGCCGGGCCTTTTGAAAATAGGCCCGACGCGCGTAAGGCACTCTACATGCATAAATCCACTGCATTTAGACGCGTAGAGCTTTTAAAATCTGGCCCATTATATTTAGGGATCTTCATTTTCAGTTTCCTCCAAATATATCAGTATTTATTACAATAATAACAGAATTTATATTTATCCTGAAAAATAAAGAGACATATTTTTCCACTGATTCCTCCCATTTTTGTCTTTGGTATAATAAACACTGATAAATTACTGGGCAAAATAAAATAAAAACTGAAAACAAAGGTCCCTAATTATATGAAAGCAGTTAATCTGAACCAATTTTTATCCTTACAGCTAAATTTTAAATCCCCTGCGTGTGGGGGAAAATGGGGGTTGCGTGTGCGGCCGGGCCTTGCGTATGGTACGTGCATGTTAGAAGAGGCCCGCCGGGTGTAACCCCTGTTATGAGCACAAGAACCAGGTCTCTATTAAAGGGCAGTCCTGGGGGCAGGGAGGGGCAGTGCGGGGGCGAGGCAGAGCTGGAGGCTGCCGGTACAGTGGCCGTTTGCAGCTGTGCCGGGGGATCGTGCTCTGGCAGGCTGCCGGTGTGCGCATAAGTTCCGAATAAAGAACATTACAAAAGGTAGGGCCTTCAAAGGGGTCAGGAAGGAGAGGGGAAGAGGGAGGGAGGGTAGGTAGGGGGGGAGGAAAGTTCCCTCCCAGTCCGCCCCTTAATTGGAATGGACTGGGAGGGAATCCAGGCCCGATCTTGTCACCGAGCGTAAATTAGGGAAATCTACCCCCCTACTCTCGTGGGCCTGGATTTTATAACATGCACTTGCCAGCACGCGCATGTTATAAAATTGCATGGCCATGTACCTTTGCCGGGTAGCGCTTGCATATGGATGTGCTCATGTATTTTTTTTTTAAATCTACCAGTTAATCGATAAATTAATGTTACAAGCTAGTTTAAAAATACTAAAACTTTTACCCAGCTTTAAGCATTGAAAATGCACATTGATATGTAGTAATGTGACATAAACTTTGTGCAATCTACAAGTATTAAAATATTAATAGGAATTTCAATAGGACGCGATAGCGTGGCAAGGTCGATATAGCTAGGTGAATTTGCTGTATATTTCCATTCCACACATGAGACCTATGATTCATTGGAATTTATAGCTCTTGCTACTCTACTGATTCAGCATTAAATAATGAGACTGTTCAGAAAAGGAGCAGGATATCTGACTGCAGAAATCAACGGAAGACAGCTGGACAGTACAAGTAATGTCATCAGGTTGCATGCTGCTACACATGATGGAGAATGAAAGTATCACAGGAAAAAAGTAGACTCAGCATATTAAATGGTGACGAAAGGTTCATGAAGGTACTAGTCTCAAGAGTTGTCTTGCTATAAAATTCTCCCTGCAGAACTATATGCCCTGAGTCAATCCATCACAGGGGTGAGGAGACAGATTCAATAATTATCTACCTGATTAAAAGTAAATGTCTGTTACAGATGTTATTTATTCTCCTTATTGCACTATTGTCTCTTTTTACTGCTGCTACCACTTCTATTTATCATTTCTAAAGTGCTACTGGACATGTGCAGTGTTGTACAGATACACATAGGAGACAGTCCTTGTTCCATGGGTCTTCATGGAACATGAATATATTGTAGACAAGTGATTAGGATTTAAAAGCAGCTACATAAAGATGAGTTTTTAGATTGGATTTGAAAATGACCAGTGAGGGAGCATGAAGCACTATCTTAGGAAGACTATTCCATGCACATAGAGAAGCAAGGAGGAAAGTGTGGAAGTGAAATTTGTCTGTTGAGGAGAAGGGCACAGATAATAGTGACTTACCCAATTAACATAATTCATGAGGAAGGGGTAGGGAGAGAGAAGAAAGATGATGATGAGGTTCAAATTAAATGCATTAGTAAGTGAGAGAAGCCTGAACTGTAGGCGGAAGCAGATAGGAGGCCACGACAGCAATTTGAGAAGAACGGTTGTGTAGCATAGCAAAGCTGAGGGAAGATAAGTCGTGCAGTTGAATTTTGAATTGATTGTTGGTAGAAAGATGGTTTAGTAGGAGGCCCACAAAAAAAACCAATGCAGTAGTCTAAGCAGGAGGTGATAAGAGAGTGGACAAGCATTTTGGTAGCATGTTCAGAAAGGAAGGGCTGGATTTATGTGATGCTATAGAGGAAGAAACAACACATTTTAGCAGGAGAAGGAGAGAGACATCAAAGATGATACCAAGAATATAGCTGTGGCTGATGGAATTAGATGGATGAGAACACCATTCACAGAGACAAAAAAAAAGATAAGTTTAGTAGTGGGTTGGGGAAAGGGTAGAGGGAATACCAGGAGTCTCATCTTTGTCATATTAGTGTAAGATGGCAGTGGGGCATCCAGGTGGAAATATCAGAAGGCTAAGATTTGGGACTGGATTATTGGTGAAATTTCAGGTATAATGAGGAAGGTCTCAGAATCATCAGCATAAAAATAGTATTGAAAGCCATGAGAGGATTTCAGAGCACCTAGAAAAGAAGTATATAGAGAAGACATTTGGAGCCTCAAGGAACATCAACCAATAACAAAATAGTGGTGGAGAGAAAACCTCCAGAGAATAGAGCAAATGTATGATGGGTGAAGTAAGAATAAAACAGGATAGAGCATGGACCAGTTATACAGTGGAGTATAGTGTGTTAAGGAGTAGACAGTGGTAAACAATGTCAAAAGATGAAGATAGGTCAAAAAGGATGAAGAATAAATAAAGGCCCTGGGCCTTGGCCATGAGGAGGTCACTGGAGACTGACAAGAACAATTTCTGTGGAATGTAGAGGACATAAGCCAGACTGGAACAGATCTAGAATGATTTGAAAGAAAGTTAAGAAAATGGAGGTGAACAGCATGGTCAAGCAATTTGAATGCAAAATGGAGGTAACAACAGGGCACAAATGTAATAAATCTGCTGTTAGACTGTGGAGTTAGCAATCTGTTATTATTAGCTCCTAAAGAAGGAGTAGTCAGCAATCTGTTAGGAATCTATAAGGAAAGCTCTGTGATAGAGCTGGGAGTTAGCAATCTGTAATGAATCTCTGTGAGGAGTTAGCAATCTGATATAGTTATGGGTGGATCCCTGGGCCGGTGGCAGATGACCATGCCCCTGGGAGGATATCCCGAGAGGGACCACCGGCTAGGCATGAGTATGGAGACAGACACACATTAGTTCTTTTATTAAACAGGTTTTTGAAACCACCAAAGGTGGCAGTAGTGAGCTGATATGCCCGGCAGGGCTGTAGTCCCTCAGATACTGGAACAGCGATCCAGGATGGCTGAGCTGTTGAGAAACTGTAGAAAGTGAATAGGCAGAGTAGGCAGACTTCATGAACAGAACTAGATGACAAAACTCACATAAGGTCTCAAGGAAGCTCAAGTGCTGGAAAGCTTTAGGCCCTCGAGGAGCGAGTACCTGGTTCCAGGGAAAGCTCTGAGAGAGCGATGGTAACTCACAATTGTTTGTAGCAGCGATAGCTTCCAAGAAGTAGAGAATCTTCAGAGTGTCTAGGAACATGGGCCCTCGAGGAGCGAGTACCGGTTCCTATCTGTAATCTGAAAATAATGAAAAAGAGCAAGGCTCCCGAGGAGCGGGTACCTCTGGTAAGACCGAGGAGGGAGAGTAGCTTGGGAGGTGTAGCCGAAGCAATCCCCTTCCTTGCTAACTCAGTTAGATAGTGAAAATAGAGGCCTTTAAATATTGGAAGCGGATGCTTCATCTCAGGGGGACACCCCTGAGGTTCGCGCTCTTGCTGGTACTTCAATCAGAGCGCGCGTGCCCTAGGTCTTCAGGCAACATGGCGGATCTGCAACAATGCGCCGGTCCAGGGACGCCGGAGGAAGACGGCATGGAGACGCCGCGCAGCCAACCGTCCATCAGACCCGGAGGGAATCACTACAGAGGTAAAGAGGGCAGAGTGAGGGCGTCGAGCAGCGATGGTCGCAACAACGAGGTGCTAGGTTGTAATGTTGGGTACTTGTGACTTGGATTGGCCACTATCGGAAACAGGATACTGGGCTTGATGGACACATGGTCTGACCCAGTATATCAACTTCTTGTGTTCTTATATACTTAAGAGGCTTTTGAGGAATGGTATGCTTGAAGGAAGATGGGACAGCAAGAGTATCAAGTGATTAACTGATGATGTGACTGATAAAGAAGATAATTCCATAGGAATAGAAATGAGTGGGAATGGGATCAGAGAAATAAATATAGTCTGGAGGAGAGAATAGAGGAATTTCCTCCTATGTGACTTCAGAAAAGGAAGAAAGTTTGGCAGGAGCTAAAGAAAGGGGAGGAAGAATGAAGGAAAATTAATAATTGATCTAATTTTTTTCTTTTCCTACTTAGTATGTCTTTTTGAAAATGAAACAAAAGTGATTAAATACTATTCTTCAAATGACAGCATATTCTGAGGAACTTTAAAACCATAAATTCAATGTCAAATGTTCTTGGATAACTGTATAATCAATCAAATATTTATGTTATTATTTCATTTATGAACTTACTTGTTGCGATCCCCCCTGCTGCTGCGCTGCAGGAGGTCTCTTACCTTCCTCCAGAGGCCGCTCTGAAGCCAGGGCCTCGCCTGCGCATCATCCAGGACTTGCTCCAGGGCCTGAGAGGCCTAGCTGCTCCTGAGGCATGCCGGTGGCTTGCAGCCTCAGTGTTTGGACTTCCTGTTGGGCGACGCCCTTCCCTAGGGGCTGGCCCGCAGCTCTCTACCCTAGTTATAGGACCAGCGATGGGCGGCCCTGGCAAGCTCCTCCCAGGGAGTTGCCTTCTACCTCCAGTATTTAAGGACTTTCTGTTCACTGTGTCTTTGCCTTCGGATTGGGTTACACAGTTGCCTGTGGCCTCTCCCGATCCAGGTCCTCCGTGGCTCCAACTCCTGCTTGTCGTCAGCCTGCCTTGACTCTGGTCCGTGACTCCGACTCCTGCTTGTCTTCAGCCTGCCTTGACTCTGGTCCGTGACTCCGACTCCTGCTTGTCTTCAGCCTGCCTTGACTCCGGTCCGTGACTCCGACTCCTGCTTGTCTTCAGCCTGCCTTGACTCCGGTCCGTGACTCCGACTCCTGCTTGTCTTCAGCCTGCCTTGACTCTGGTCTGTGACTCCGACTCCTGCTTGTCTTCGGCCTGCAGATTGTGCATTACAGTTGTCTGTAACCTTGCCGGTCCAGGTCCTCCATGTTTCCTGATGTCCGCCTAGACGTGTTTCCTGATGTCTGCCTTGACGTGTGCCTGTTGTCTGCTTCTGTTCCTGCCTGCCTGGCTCACCATGCCTGCTCAGCTCACCTCCCACGGTGTGGCCTTGGGCTCCTCCTGGGGTCCTGCCGTGGCCCAAGGGCTCACCACCCGCCCGAGACGCCCGCGCGCGCTCGTAACACTTACTGACAATTTACACAATGCTATACCAGATAATCATGGATAAATAATGCCAGGATAAGTCAGGGAACTTAATTTTCTGTATTTGGTAGACATGGAAAATGTTTTCTATTTTTATTAGTGGCATTTAACTCTACTACCAGAATCTCTTCTTTTTAACAATTTTCTCTTTAAAAAGAAACAGTAATTTTGCAAGATTAAGAGTGAACAAAAAAGAAAGGTGGGGAATGATTTAAAAAAAGGTTTATCATACAGAAATACATTAAACAATCTTAAATCCTACCTCATGAAGGTTTAATGGTATAAGCCCATTGGTTTCTACTGTACAAAAATAATAGGATGTAATAAATAGCCAACTATATTTCCATTTTACCCCTAAGCCCAGAATAAGAGCCTCCTGACTGCTCTGTTTATTCTAATAATTTCTCCGCTATCTCTAGCCTTTCCTTCCTTCCAGCAGTCTATGCCTCCAAGTTTAATTTCCCTGTTAAATGTAACTTTGCTTTTTCATGTTCAACCTTTTGTTTTTGGTTACTGTTCTTGGTTCAGTTCCCCTATTCGATGTGAACCGACCTGATATGGTCTCCACCATGAAGGTCGGTATAGAAAAGTGTTAAATAAATATTTCAAGCTTTATATTTGTTAAAGATTCATAAATAGTTAAATATCTGACTATTTCTGAAAAAAGGAGATATTTATCTTGACGCAGAGTACAATTTTCTCTGCCTGAAGTGACTTTCTCCTGTGCACATTTTTCAGGAAGATACAATATCCGTGTGGGGAAAATGAGTGCTCATGACTGAGTGCCCTCTTTCCTGATGCACGTCAATCCAGCTCTCCTGGGCACGCGGTGCAGTGGGCAAACGAGCCACTGCATTAAAAAGGAAATGCCAGGGGAAATTGTGCATCCTTGGCACCTTCTCGGCATTGGGTACCCAGGAGAAGTGGCTTTGCGTGGCTTAGGAAAATGGACCCTCAAGTTTACAAGCATCCGTCTTCCTAACCCACGTACAGCCACAGTTTAGGAAAATGAATGCTTAAAAATTGAGAACCGTCAAGACTTATTTTTTTTTTCTCATTACTGCTTTTCTGTTCCTCCGACTTAATATGGCCACAGTATTGCATTGGCCTGCATTTGTATTTATTGTGACTGATTACTACATTTTTTAAAATGAATGAATATGCACAAGTCAAGTCATTCTGCTCTTATCATAAATGTGCATTTAAATAGTATGTGAACCAGCCTTTTCTGGCAATCAGCATAACAGGGATAACTCTTAAAGGGGATCTAATTAGCTTTTGACATCATTACACATATATAATTAAGTAGCTGCAAGAACACAATTTTTTTCTTTCATCTGTATGACAATAGCATTTAATTTGTCACAAGAAACACACAGGCTTAATTTATATTGCAGAAATGCTGCAGAACAGGAGAATTTAAAAATTCTGACTAAATTTTTCCATGCAGTTTTTCACATAATCTACCACATGTTCCCATAGGGTAGATTTTATAAATTTGTGCGAGGGCGAACTTTTGTTCGCGCACCAGGCACGAACAAAAGTATGCTGGATTTTATAAGATACGCGCGTAGCCGCGCATATCTTATAAAATCCGGGGTCGGCACGCGCAAGGGGGTGCACATTTGTGCAACCTGCGCACGCCGAGCCCGGCACGCGTTGCCTGTTCCCTCCGAGGCCGCTCTGAAATCGGAGCGGCCTCAGAGGGAACTTTCCTTCGCCCTTCCCCCACCTTCCCCTCCCTTCCCCTACCTAACCCACAACCCCGGCCCTTTCTAAACCCCCCCCCCCCCCCCTACCTTTGTTGCCAGATTTACGCCTGCTGAAAGCAGGCGTAAATCTGCGCGCATCAGCAGGCTGCTGGCACGCCATCACCCGACCTGGGGGCTGGTCCGGAGGCCTCGACCACGCCCCTGGGCCGGCGCCACGCCCCGGACCCACCCCGGAAACGCCGTGTCACGCCCCCGAAACGCCACGTCATTTACGGAATGCCCCCCGACACACCCCAAAACGCCTCTTTTATGAAGCCCCGGGACTTACCCGCGTCCCAGGGCTCTGCGCGCGCCGCGGCCTATGCAAAATAGGCGCACCGGCGTGCGAGGGCCCTGCGCGCGTAAATCCGGTCGGATTTACATGCGCAGGGCATTTAAAATCCGGCGGATAAGGAATTAGGGGCCTTAGATATAGGAATACATTTTCAAAAACAGAATAATGCATGTTGATTGGCAGACTGCACGTAAGTGTATTTTTAACTACCTAAGGGGGTCATTTTCAATAGCTTTCGCATGCGAAAAGGGACTTTTTGCGTGTGATAGGGTGATCAGGGGCAGAGTTGGGGGAGGAGTCGGCCCCGGAAGAGGAGGGGTCTGGGCGGCACTGGGGCCGATGCTGCGGAGACATTGCTGGTGGTGAAAGGTAAAGCCAACCCATTGCAGTGGTGCGATGGCTGCCGGCTTTCGCAGGCCCGCCCCCCACTTCACCCTCCCACCCCCATGTGGGACATGTGGTAGATTATGTGAAAAACTGCATGGAAAAATTTAGTCAGAATTTTTAAATTCTCCTGTTCTGGATTCACTATTCTCGAGAATAGTGAATCCAGGCCTAAAACTGCATGTATAAGTACATAAACTTCATACATTTGGCTGTTTAAAAAAGAGGCATCATGGGATGCATGTTCCAGGAATGTGTTCTGAATCTACTTATATAATTACAATTTTCAAAATGTACACATGTAACAGCTAGTTGATAGCAAAATGTAACCAATGACATCATTTTGAAATGGATACAGTTATATTACCAGCATAAAGATAGGCCTTTGGTCAATATCAAAACAATGACTTACTACCAAAACAAAAGTATACAAAAAGTAAAAAAAAGTATGTTCATAAGGGCTTGTCATAACCTTTTCCTTTATTAGTGTTCATTGAGGAAGATGTAAAAGTGATCACCATGCCAGAAATGATATGCAAATGTGATGATTCAGAGGAACCGAAACAAATCTCAGTGAACCTTGAAGATGTACTAGAGAAAATTAGCAAACTAATAATAAAAAATCACCTAGACCAGTTTGCATTTATCCCAAATTGCTGAAAAACTTGAGAAATGAAATTGTGGACCTATAATTAGAAATGTGTAAACTATCTTTAATATCGTCCATGGTACCTGGAGACTGGAAGGTTGCCAATGTAATGCCAGTTTTTAAAAAGAGATCAAGGGGTGATCCAGGAAGATCTAGGAAACTACAGACCAGTGAGTCTGATGGCTGTGCAGGGCAAAATGACAGAAACTATCATAAAGAACAAAATTGCTGAACATATGGACAGGCATAGTTTAATGGGTCAAAGCCAATATGTATTTAGCTAAGTCTTGCCTCATCAATTTGCTATATTTTTTGAGGGCATAAATAAACATGTAGATAAAGGTGAGCTAGTTGATATAGTGTATCTGGATTTCCAGAAAGCAAAGTCTCTCATGACAGACTTCTTAGGAAGTTACAATGTCATTGGAGAATAGGCAGTATACTATTGTGATTACCAACTGGTTATAAATAGAAAACAAAGAGTAGAGCTAGTAAATAGTACATTTTCCCAATGGAGAAAAGTGAATAGTAGAATGCCCCAGGGATCTGTTCTGGGAAAACTGTTTTTTAATATAATTTATAAATAACCTGGAAATGGGAACAACAAGTGAGGTGATCAAATTTGCAGATGAAACAAAATTATTCAAAGTTGTCTCCACCCTTATGCACACACACCCCTAGTGCTCACTTTAGTAACCCCCATACACACCCTTAACAGTGTCCAACTACATGCATACAACCCTAGTGCCCCTTAGTGACCCCACTTACATACCCTAAGCAATCCCTACCCCTTCTACTCGCAATAAACTTACCCACATGGTTAGGATGCTCCATGATTAAACTCTCTTTGCAGGCCTCTCCATGTCTGCCTCATGGACTGGATGTTCCTATGAATTCCACTGATGGGTATCAACAAGTTCTCATTTGTCACCACTAAGAACACCAGAGGTGACACTTCCCTATGGGGAAACTGGGCTGGAGCTCTGGTAGAGGCCTCATAGAATGAGCCCACCCTGGAAAAACCCAAAGTTGAAGATCTCATAAAAACATATATGCAACATATAGCTACTAAGGATGGGCATTCAGGAGAAATTAAATAAGTCTAGGATGTCATCTTCCAACATATTCTTTATTCTTTCTTCACTCTTGAAATGACACCATCCACCCAGAAATATGTGATGAAATCATTTAAGGACTAAATAATGAACATATCAGATGAAGACCTCTAAGGTCTGGGCACCAGGCCTGGGACTGTCCCTGGGCTGAGGCAAAGGCATCAGGGTCAAGCCTACAGGCTGGACCCTAGCATCTGGCCTGGACTTGAGTCCTGGCCTAGGCCTAGCCATAGGCATCAAAATCCAGCCTCCGGTCAGGCCTCTGAATCAGGCCTGGGACCAGGCTGAGTCTCAGGCATTGAGACGTGGTCTTCAGACAGGGCTCTGGTTATGAGTCTGGACCCAGGCCCTGATCTAGTCTAAGGTCCAGGCATTGGGACCTAGTATCAGGTCTGGATCTGGGCCAAGTCCCAGGCATCCAGACCTGGTCTCAGGAACAGGTCCCAATATCTGGACCAGGCTTCAAAATCTAGGCCTTGCATATGGTCTAGGCTGAGGACATGGTGTCCTACTCGTGCCTAGGACTATGTAAAACCAAGGCCAAGTTTTTGGTGTTGGATTCCCCTCTGGACTGAGTAATTTAGGACCAGGGAGTATCCTGGCCATGGCATTTGTTTGGGTGGTAGGGATGTGTGGTGGGGACAGGAGGCCTCAGGAGGCTCTTTCTTTTTTTTTTCCCCATTTTTGGTTTGTTTGTTTTTTCAATGTCTATTTCATTTTTTTAAACTAAATAAACTTTACGTTCTGGGTGGAAAAAACTTCCCAAAAACTTCCCAAAAATATGAAACAAAATGTTTACTTTTTTCCACACCTAATATGTACAACTTATGTGTATTTTATATTTTGCGCACATTTACGAACACTCATCACAAAATTTACATACATCAGGATTCAGCAACTAAATATAGCTTCCTAGTTTCATTAGGTGGGTAAATTTAGTACACCACATTCTAGGGATGTGCATCCGTTTTGAACGAATGTGCATTCCGCGACGTATATGTCCCTATTTGTTGCATTTGTGGGACCACAAATCACATGGTGAACCCCCACGAATGCAACGTATCATTTGTTTCATTCTTTAGAGACCAGGCCGGCGGGCCGTGCTGGCCAGCAGCCAGAAGACTGGCACAGCCAGCCACCACCCGAGACCAGGCCGGCAGGCCGAAGAAAAGAAGATGGCTGCTGCCAGCCACCACCCCATGGGTCAACGAGTGGACACGAGCATGTTCAGGCACGCACGGTAAGGTGCACCACCCGTGCCAGAGTCTCGACCTTACCTCGCGCATACCCTGCCCATTCCTGAGTCCCGCTCCATAGCCAGGCGTGAGCACATAATCCATTCTCTCCGCATACGTCCTGTCCCCCCCCCCACCCCCGGCTCATCCCTTTCTGTCCCCCAGATTTTCTCCTCAGCCCGCGACGATCCCCCATAGCCCCTGCCGATCTCAACCCACTCCGAGAATAGAGCCCTCCACAGCCCTCCACATAAAAGCAATCTTTTAACATAAGGAGATGATATTTTGCTGTACTGGGTGTCTATCTATGTGAGAAAGGAATGGTGCTTCTGTGTGTGTGTGTATGTGGTGTGTATGTGAGAAAGGAATGGTGCTTCTGTGTGTGTGTGTATGTGGTGTGTATGTGAGATAGGGAGGGTGCTTTTGTATGTGTGTGGTGTATTTGTGAATCAGGGAGGGTGCTTGTGTGTGTCAATGTGAGTGTGCAAGAGAGAGATGGAGCATGTTTTTGGCTGACATGTGGCTGTGAGAGAGGACACGTGTGTGATTGAGCCTGTTTGTAAATGAGATGGAACATGTGTGTGATTGAAAGCCTGTGTGTAAGTAAGAGAGAGCGAGAGCATTGTGTGATTGAGAGAGACTGGCCAGAGAGGTGACGTGTGTATGTGTGAGAAAGACTGATCAGGGAGATGACTGGTGTGTGTGTGTGTGTGTGAGAGAGACAGAAGAGAATGGTTGTGGTCCCTAAGGAGGATAGCTTCAGCAGCTACTGCTGCTTCTGGTGTGGCCTGCAAGGGAAAGGAGTAGGCGAACTGCTGGAGAGGGTAAGTAAAGGTGGCTTTTTAAGTTCATTTTTCTTGATTGACTACCATTTTAATTATTGGGTAGTGTGTGTTGTGTCTGCTGTTTGAAATATTTTATTGGTGTTTGGTAAAGCTTTCAAAATTTGCATGAGTCTTTAATTATTGGATATTCTATTTATCAGCTATTTTGAAATTATTTTATTAGTATGATTTTACTATTATGATTAATGATTTATATATCTTGATTTTATTGATTGTTTCATGTGGAATGGTGAAATTTTTGTTTTTCCATTGTTGCACTGTATAGAGTCTGGCGTGATGCATTTTATAGTGCAGTTGTCTGCACATTTAAATTTGTACTTTATGTGGCTTTATTCTGATTTGGTGAGGGTTTGTGTTAACATAACATAACAAATTGCCATGCTGGGTCAGACCAAGGATCCATCAAGCCCAGCATCCTGTTTCCAACAGGCCAAACCAGGCCACAAGACCCTGGCAATTACCCAAACACTAAGAAGATCCCATGCCACTGATGCAATTAATAGCAGTGGCTATTCCCTAAGTAAATTTGATTAATAGCCGTTAATGGACTTCTCCTCCAAGAACTTAGCCAAACCTTTTTTGAACCCAGCTACACTAACTGCACTAACAACATCCTCTGGCAACAGATTCCGGAGCTTTATTGTGCATTGAGTGAAAAATAATTTTCTCCAATTAGTCTTAAATGTGCTACTTGCTAACTTCATGGAATGCCCCCTAGTCCTTCTATTATTTGAAAGTGTAAATAACCAATTCATATCTACTCGTTCAAGACCTCTCAAGATCTTAAAGACCTCTATCATATCCCCCCTCAGCCATCTCTTCTCCAAGCTGAGCAGCCCTAATCTCTTCAGCCTTTCCTCATAGGGGAGCTATTCCATCCCCTTTATCATTTTAGTTGCCCTTCTGTACCTTCTCCATCACAACTATATCTTTTTTGAGATACGGCGACCAGAATTGTACACAGTATTCCAGGTGCGGTCTCACTATGGAGCGATATAGAGGCATTATAACATTTTCTGTTTTATTAACCATTCCCTTCCTAATAATTCTTAACATTCTGTTTGCTTTTTTGACTGCTGCAGCACAGTGAGCTGACAATTTTAAAGTATTATCCACTATGATGCCTAGATCTTTTTCCTGGGTGGTAGCTCCTAATATGGAACCTAACATCGTGTAACTACAGCAAGGGTTATTTTTCCCTATATGCAACACCTTGCACTTGTCCACATTAAATTTCATCTGCCATTTGGATGTCCAGTCTTCCAGTCTTGCAAGGTCTTCCTGTAATGTTTCACAATCCGCTTGTGATTTAACTACTCTGAATTTTGTATCATCCGCAAATTTTATAACCTCACTCATCGTATTACTTTCCAGATCATTTACATATATATTGAAAAGCACCAGTCCAAGTACAGATCCCTGAGGCACTCCACTATTTACCCTTTTCCATTGAGAAAATTGACCATTTAATCCTACACTCTGTTTCCAGTCTTTTAACCAGTTTGTAATCCATGAAAGGACATCACCTCCTATCCCATGACCTTTTAGTTTTCTTAGAAGCCTCTCATGAGGGACTTTGTCAAACGCCTTCTGAAAATCCAAATACACAATATCTACTGGTTCACCTTTATTCACATGTTTATTAACCCCTTCAAAAAAATGCATGCAAAAACTCGATGAAGCATTCTTTTAATATGTGGTTTCTCTGTAGGGATCTGTAATAGTTTTAATTTGGCCTGTTCTGTTTTCCTGATAGGAGATATATTGATATTTTAGATTCTGGTGTAATATTTGTGGTATTCTTTTTCATAGGTAGGGTTGCTATTCTTTGAGCGTTGGCAGATAGTATTGTGTTGATATTGGAGGACCATGCCGAAATATATCACAATAGGTATGATGCCATATGAATTCCAAGTTGCAAAGTTATTTTTGTTGGCATCACAACAGTGCATGAAATTATCACAATAATGTATATATTAATTTTACCTCAGAATGTCACTTTTCAATTAAAATATGTGTTAAATGCATAATTTAAAATTGTGTATGGGGAGGTGGGGGTAGGGCGCCAGGCTGTAAGGTTTGCTTAGGGTGCCTATTACCCTTGCACCGTTCCTATGCACAGCAGCAACGCTCCACCCCACCCAGGCATAGTTCATCATGTTTCAGGTCCTAGCACGCGTGTTAGACTCTTGGTCTGTGTTTCAAGACGGGTCGGGTGGACAGTACACCCCGGTTGAGAGTCGTGCCACATGTTGAACCCCGTCTTGTCTTGCCTCCTTGTCTTACCCCTATCAATATCACAGCAACCTGACTACCTCCGCTCTGCCAGCCTGTGTTGCCCCTATCAATTTTCTGCCTCTCTGCCTTGCTGCCATACACCAGATGACTCACTCAACTCCTTGTGGTGTTCTTGCCACTATCATGGTTCTTCAGTGTGTTGCTGCTAGTCTTTCTGCTTGCTATGTTCCCCCTTCATTCTGCTGTAGGATGTTGATGCCACTTGTCTTGCCACTTTGCCTATCTTTGAGGATTCATGCATCTGTTATTGGTGCTCTCTTTTGAAGCTGTGGTGTGTTTTTGACACTCTCGGTGCTGCTTTGCACCTCTGTTAAATCACTCTTGCCACTCTTGGTACCCCTTTGCCCCTTTAAAGTGCCTTAGCCTATTCATGTCACTTTGGTGCCACTTTGCCACAGTCTAAGTACCTTGGAGCTCTTTTCTCATTCTGATGACTGCTCCCCAGAAGTTTCAACAGAATTGATATGAAAACCCCAATTCTGCAGCCAAAAATAAGCTGCAAATACTTCCCCCATTGACTTTATTGGAAAATGAATCAAACAAATCAAACGAATCAGGATTTTTCCCAGAAAACAAATGTAATGAATTTGGGTCCTTGCAAAATGAATAAGAATGGAAACAAATTTTTCCCTTCTGCACATCCCTACCACATTCTATGTCTCTGGGGATGGAATTAGTCTGGGGTCAGAAAGATAGATAGCTACTGTTGATTTTCAGCACTAAATCTAGGCACTGCCATAGATGAATCTTCCCTGCCTGCAACTAAAAGTTAAAATACAGGGGGGGGGGAAAGGTTCCAAACCCCCCCCCAATGATTCCCACTCCCATTCATCTAATAAAGTTTTGTTGGTAGGGGGAGCTTTCTCTCCTCAATCCTCCCTCTCTCCAACCCAATTGCTAAAGTTATATGGGGAGCAACTTCTAATCCCCCCTTCCATCCCCATAAGCCCCCTTTTTCACATCTCTCTAAACTGAACCAGGAGGAAGGTTCACTCTTACCTCCTCCAAGCTAGGTGTTAATGATTACTCTGTCAAAAGATAGCTACCCTTCAGAATTGCGCAAGCATGAGCTGCAGTCTTCTTGTATTTTTTATTCTTCTACTTTTATCTGAAATGTAAACCTGTGAAAAAAGAGAAATGGGAGGGATTTAATTATATCATGGAGGAATAAAAACCACAAATTGGCAATATGGATAATTTGGGGGTTGAAGTTAAGGAAAGAAACAAATCTAAATGCAAAGTAATTGGCCTGCAATTTGATAAAATAGTCATTCTATGTACTCTGAAAAAAAAAAAAAAGTATGGGAAAGGGAGCTGAAGAGGAGCCTAGCTTTTAAGTAAATAACCAGCTAAAACATTCTCACTTATATTTTAAGCAATTGCATCTTTTTTTTTTTTTTAGAATGTTTCCCAATGCCCTTGTTTTATTCTTTTGTAGCATTCTATTCAATTAACACATTTTTGTTACTTTGTAATTCTGCATGCCCATTGAGTATTCCACTGATTGCTTCTGGCACAACCTTTCTAGGCTCACTAGTTCTGAGAAAAGCTAAGAGGGCTTGGGAAAACCCCTCTGGTGAGCAAACCCTTTTGAAAAAGAAATATCTCAGGAAGCTCTGAAGACAGAGGACTCCTTAATTGAAATCAGTGGAGAATTTACTCAGAAGAAAGCACTGGAGCAGAATAAATATTAAACTGTGAAATCTTTACACCAGAAAAAGGGAGTCGTGTTTTAGTTAGCCTTGATTTTAGGGAATGGTTGCATCAAGGACAGCAAATGTCATATTCTGTAGGATATATTGTAAAACACCATGGGAGACAGATATTTCTTTTAAGTTCTTTCCAACGGCACAGCACAGTAATTATAGACAGAAAAGGGACAACTTCAGTTGCCAATGATTATGCAAAATATATTGGTGCTTTTGAACTGTTGGACCTTGTACCCAGTTTTCAAAGGGAAACAATGGTAGTTTCCTTTTGAAAATTGTCCCTACGGTATACAGGCACAAAGCAGTGGCGTAGCCAGAATTGATTTTCTGAGTGGGCACAAGGTTAACATGGGTGGGCTATAGGCATGCAGGACTACTAGTTGGTTTTTTTTACTGATAAATAATGCCATATACTGCACCCTAGAATGGCTTTCTAAGTAATTTGCAACAGCTATTGTGCGTAATGTATGAAACTTTAAAATAATTTACTTCAATTATTTCTAGCACTTACCAGCATTAAAAATTCCTTATTAATCAGAATTTATTTTATATTTATTGCAGTTTATAAATGCACAAGTATAGAAAACAATCATATCCAATCATGTAATAAAACAAAAATTAATGTATTCTTTCATGAACCATCTTTGCAGAAAACCAGAAATCTTCATAAATACAATAAAATAGAATTAATCATCAGAACAGGTGCAGCACAGAGCTAGGGCAATTCACATTATAACTAACATGAAAAAAAAATTCAAATTCTGGTGTCACCTCAGCAAAAAATAACCCTCCACTGCTATTTTGTGAAGTAACACAAACTCTTGCAAAGAAAGAGGCATCTAGAACCTTGCCATACAGTCACAGCACTGACTCTCAGGATTCAAATACTGCAACCTTATGAAAAAGCAGCAATGCAAATACTACACCAGGCCCTAGAACATTAATACATCACCTATGGGAATAGCAGAACAAGCTGGGCTACTACTACAGAGAAACTACACACTAGCAGAAATACTGCATTTCTGTCACCCACAGGCAAAACTGAGACAGACCCTTACCTAATATAGAAATAAGAGACTATAAATTAGAAACAGAAACATGCAGATACAACCAAAATAGAAAGCCTGAGAAACTAAAATTTCTGAACAGTTGAATACTTAAGAAAGAGCAAAAGACAAAAATATAAGAAATACACATTCCCAAAGATGACATATTTAAATTGCTCGTAATAATAAGGCTAAAGTACAACAGATTATCAACAAAACAAATCACAGTGAATTACGGTTTTTTGTATCATTAAGTAGACCTCATACATAGGCGTAGATGTGAATGCTATTCAGCATAACGTTTTACACCAGTAGTATAATCATGGGCCAGAAATGAATTTTATATGTTTAGTGAGTCCAAAGTGAAAAGAATTCAAAGTTGATGTAGCATGACATTTCTCATTGTATTCATTATTGCAGAATTTCTTAATGCATCATAGTAATGACAACATTCAATTTCTTAAGATAATGTAGGAATGTGAGGAAACACATTACTTCCATGTTGGTGAAAATGCCACGAAAATCATCTCACATACATCCGGCTCCTTGATGAAGGCAGACGCCGAAACATGGTCCATGTCGGGCTAGTACACCTTGAGCCTTGTAACACCTTTAACTCTCAGGCGTTTCTTCACATGCAAAAAAGCTAAGTAGTTACATTATCTTAAGAAATTGAATGTTGTCAATACTATGATGAGTTAAGAAATTCTGTAACAATGAATACAATGGGAAATGTCATGCTACATCAACTTTGAATTCTTTTCACTTTGGACTCACTAAGCATATAAAATTCTTTTCTGACCCATGATTATACTACTGGTGTAAAACATTATGCAGAATAGCATTCACATCTACGCCTAAGTATGAGGTCTAATCAAGGTGATTTGTGGTACTTTAGCCTTCTTATTATTACAATTTTATACATGGCTACTACCTGTCCATAAATTTTGAGAGAGCGGTTGTGTTGCTTATATTTAAATTGCTAACATCTCAAAATATATATATTTTTTTATCTTTGTTGTCTGATCTTTGTATTTTTCTATTCAGTTGGTCCTGGTCTCTTTTTTCCCATTTTTTCCCTTGTCGCTCATTTCCTAATTCCTTTTCAGTGTCTTTCTTTTATTACTGTCTTCTTCCCTTCCACAAACACACACACACACACATACACACTTTCTCTCACAGATTCCCCCTCACATTTACGCTCTCACTCTCATATGCTCTCCCCCCCCCACACACAAGCTCACATTCTCTGCAGACACACATACAAGCCCTCACTTTCTAACCCCTCCCCTGTGTGTGCATATATTCTTATGCACACACAGACGCACATCCAGACACCCATTCTCACCCACATACATAAACCCAGACTCCCATTCTCACCCACAAACCCATGTTCCCAGTCTCACCTACACATACACACATTACGGTCCCATTCTCACCCATACATACACACATTTAAGGTCCCATTCTCACCCACACATACACACATTCAAGCACCCATTCTTACCCACATATTCTAGTTTCCATTCTCACCCACCCAGACAAACCCAGACTCCCATTCTCACCCATATATACATACATTCAAGCTTCCATTCTCACCCATACACAAACCCAGACTCCCATTCTCACCCACACATACACATATTCAAGCTCTCATTCTCACCCACACACAAACCCAGGCTCCCATTCTCACCCACAAATACACACATTCAAGCTCCCATTCACACCCACACACACACAGAGACTCCCATTCTCATCCACACATACACGTTCAAGCACGTGCACACCTTCTGCTTCTTCCCCCAAAGCAGGAAGATCAACTGGCCTCTCCTGCTGCCACCGGCCTCCTGCTATCTTTGGGGTTGGGCCATACAGCCCACCGAGCTTCCTGCTTGGGGGGGAGGGGGAGGAAGCAAAAGTTGTGCGCTGCACTTCCGCTTCCCCCCCCCCACTAAACAGGAAGTTTGGCAGGCCGTATGGCCTGAAGATAGCAGGAGGCCGGTGGCAAGAGAGCGAGGCCAGCTGATCTTCCTGCTTTGGGAGGAGGAAGCTGAAGCTGTGTGCAGTGCTTCCGCCCGCCCCCCCAAACAGGAAGATCAGTTGGCTATATGGCCGTGTGCAGTGATGGCGCGCCAGGTGTGGGTTCTCTTGTTCGCTGTCGCGGGGATGGGATCCCGCGACAGCCTTGCAGTTCCAGTGACAGTTGGGTGGGCCTGGGTCTAAGCTGGGTGGGCAGCTGCCCACCCAGGCCCACCCATGGCTACACCACTGCTCTGAAACATAAACAAAACTACGCCCGCGGTGCCACCCCCGAAACACCGCGTCACTCGTGACATGCCTCCGACACACCCCCCGACATGCCCCTCCATGCAAGCCCCGGGACTTACGCGCATCCCGGGGCTTGCGTGCACCACCGAGCCTATGCAAAATAGACTCGACACGCGCAGGGGGGGTTTGGGGTAGGTTTTCGGGGGGTACACGCATATCTTACGCGCGTACCCCTTTGAAAATCTACCCCACTATTTCCTTGGGGACTATAACCTGAACACTCTCCCCTCCTTTCCCTGCAGAAGCCCTCCATTCTAGGTGATAAGACATCCCTGCTCCTGATTCCTTAGGACCCTCTTCTTCTGGGTCCTCTGAGGATACAGATATCCTATCTGTTCCTCTCTGGGGGCCAGGCACTGAAGATAAAGACAAATGTTCAGAAGTAATTTCATCAATCCTATCCACTGGTGGTACTGGTCTCTCAGGGGCAGCAGGGCTCAATGATGTTTCTATTTGCCCGTAGCTCAGCTCCTACTCCAAGCTGACCGCTCCAGCGGGCTGCCCTGATGTGCTAAATGAAGCTCTTCCAAAGCAATCTTCAATTTGTGGCTGGCTCATATTTGAAATAGGTGTTGAAACAGTTTCTTTGAGATGAGCTTTATGTTTCGTATGTGGCATATTAGTATCAATTTGAACACTATCTATTATTGCCACGAAAAGAATTACTTGCCAGAAGACTAATAATGTGAGATTTTACAGCAATGTCTCTAGGGCCGCAGACATTACATCAAATCTAGAAATAAAAACTCACAGTCTTCCAGGTTCTTCACCGGGCTAAGCCGGGCAAAGCCATGCGCCCCTTTGGTGGGCACGGCTTCAGCATCACGCCGGCGGTCGCATCGCGCTGCTGCTGCGGCAATTTTATAATCCTGGCTCCCCCCACCCAAGAGCGGGAACGGAGCCAACAGGAACAGGAAAAATAGTTGTGAGGCTTACCCAGAGACCTCAGGCAAAGTCAAAGCGGCAGCGTCCTCGCTGGACCGCGGCAATTTTATTATCCTGGCTCCTCCCACCCAAGAGCGGGAACGGAGCCAACAGGAACAGGCAAAATAGTTGTGAGGCTTACCCAGAGACCTCAGGCAAAGTCAAAGTGGCCTATGCATTTGGTTTTGATGCATTTGATTTAGTATCATCTATCTTATTATACATATCTCTAGTGTATTTGTCTATTTATTTATTTATTTTAAAACTTCTAAACTGTATATAACAAAACTGAGTAAGCAGTGAAAAAAGTTACATAAAACATCAGTAAGAAAACAAATCACATATAATATTCAATAAAAACATTTTTAAACCATACATTTAATTTTCTGAACTTCTAGATTACAATGAATCTCATGCTAAATGAGGCCATTGGATTTACATCTGTTTATATTTATTTGTTGTAAACAGCACTGAGTATCCTTTGAAGGACCAGAAACTCAAGTTTAGATTAACATCAGATAAAATGAAACTGCTTATCCATAATATTCATTCTCTGACAATAATAATTAAATCGTGACAAACCAAGAAACTATGCACCTAGATGATATTTTATAGAAGACACTTATATATCAATGTCAATTCAAACTCACATTCGAAGTGTCCAATGTATTATTTCTGGAATAGTATTTTGAATTATTTGGGGGAAAAAACCTCCACTATCAAAACAACAGTGGTAGGTTAGAGTAATGAAGTATAATGCTTATTATAACACCTGATAACGATAACACCGACTTATACTCGAAAAAAGTTTAAAGGGTGGAATTTAAACTTTTTCTTTAAACTTTTTTCGAGTATAAGTCGGTGTTATCGTTATCAGGTGGTATAATAAGTATTATACTTCATTACTCTAACCTACCACTGTTCTCCACAATTTAAAAAAAAAAAAGTTACAGTGCACTTTGATATTCACATAAAAATTATCTATAAGGTTGGAGGTGGAAAGTTCGTGATTAAACCTGGATACATAGCATTACAAGCCAGTAATGCATTGTAGAGTTATGAAACATTCCATTTCTTCCTTAAAAAAATTTTTTGTTTAAAAATTCATTGTTATGAGTACTGTTCTTTTGATAGTGGAGGTTTTTTCCCCCAAATAATTCAAAATACTATTCCAGAAATAATACATTGGACACTTCGAATGTGAGTTTGAATTGACAATAATAATTTAATAGCATCATCCAGCTTCTATACCCTCTCCCACATCCCACACACATTTATCACTGTCTCTGCTAATAATTTGCCACCTTGCCATGCAAGATCAGAAGTTTTGTAAAGAAAGTACCCAGATATGTCTCCAATGATGCATACATAACAGCTCACATGATTCATGCCACAACAATGAGCTCATAGGTAAGCAATTTAAGCTTTCAGAATAGAGAAGCATGGCTGTAAATAGGAACTATCTGAGAAATGCCTTGAAGAGCCTATGAAAAATACATTCTGAAACATTAATTTTTAATATTGTTTTTATGAATTCTAGGAAACAGAGTAAAAATAACTGAATATATAAAATATCACAGACTGCCTCATTTTTCTTTAATTAAGGCTGGGCATGTGGAATTTATGAAACCGTATGTTGGTTAAAGCTATGCAAAAGTTTCTCTGTGTCTCATTCTTGTTTATGCAAGATTTTTGAAAAAACGAATGAAACAAAAATGTTACCCATTTCATTGAAAACAAAACAAACATTTGACATCAGAGTTGAAGGAACTATCACCATCCCCAATTTCATAGTACATTTGGTAATTATCTACTTTAAATCACATTGGGGCAGATTTTCAAAGCCTACGCGTGTGCTGGGCCTATTTTCCAAAGGCCCGGTGGCGTGCGAAAAGCCCCGGGATGCGCGTATATCCCGGGACTTGAAAAAGAGGCGGGGCGTGGGTAGGGAGGTCCAGGGCGGGGTGGGTGTGGCCAGAGCCTCCAGGCACAGTGGCCATTTGCTGCTGTGCCCATGATTGCCGGCCGGCCATCGGCCGGCACGCGCAACCTACACCTGCCCAGAGGCAGGCGCAACTTGTAAATAAAGGTGGTGGGGGATTTAGGTTGGGCTGGGGGGCAGATTAGATAGGGGAAGGTAAGGTAAGGTAGGGGTGGGGGCCGAAGGAAAGTTCCCTCCGAGGCCGCTCCGAGTTCGGAGAGGCCTCAGAGGGACATGGAAAGCCATCGGGTCTCCCCTAGGGCTCGGCGTGCACTACTGTGCACCCTCTTGCACACGCCGACCCCGGATTTTATAACATGCGCGCCGGGTTGCACGCACAAATCTACGCCCGCACATAGCTATTAAAATCCGGCCCATTGTGGGGTGAATTTTCAAAATGTTAGGTGCATAAAATTAGCTTATGTACACGTAGCTCATCTCTATTCATGTAGTCCATATTTATAAAAGTAAAAAATATGTGCATATTCACTTTTGCACATATATACTATATATATATATACATTAAAATGGCAGATTAGGGGTGTTCTGGGGAGGGACTAACATTTATGGAGGTAAGTTGCTACTTAAGGACCGGATTTTAAAAGGTTTACGCATGCTGGGCCTATGTTAAAAAGGCCCAGCGACATGCATAAAGCCCCGGGATGCGTGTAGGTCCAGGGGTTTTACAAAAAGGGGCGGTCCAGGGGCAGGGCGTGGGCAGGGTGGTCTGGGGTCAGAGTGGGGGTGGGGCCAGAGGCTTCTGACATAGCAGCCATTGCCGCTGTGTCGGAGGATTGCGTGCCGGTAGGCTGCCAGCACGTGCAACCTGCGCCTGCCCAGTAGCAGGCGCAAAAGGTAAGACAAGATTTGCGGGGGGTTAGAATAGGGCTGGGAGGGGAAGGTTAGTGGAAGGGGTGGGAGGGTTAGGTTAGGGGGAAGGGAAGTTCCCTTCCAGGCCGCTCAAATTTTGGAGCGGCCTGGGAGGGAACGGAAGAAGGCAGAGCAGCTCGGCGCGCGCAAGGTGCACAATTGTGCACTCCCTTGCTTGTGCCGACCCTGGATTTTATAACATGCGTGCGCATGTTATAAAATTGGGAGTACATGTGTGTGCGCTGGGTAGCGTGCGCACATGTAGGCCGTGTGCGCTTCTTTTAAAATCTACCCCTAAAAAGGCAAGCATATAGATTTGCCAGCACATAATTTTACACCTGCTAATTTTCTGGCATAAATGATATTAAATATGTTAATTGTGTAATACTGATGGGGTGGGAGGTCTGAGTGAATGGGGAGAATTCAGGATGAAGAACATGAGGGTCTTGATAGCCAGGAGAATGATTGGGCAAATTGGAAAATCTGGTGAATTCCTTGACATATTTGAGTTTTAAATTACACTAATTTACTTGTAAATATTAGGATAAACACAAGGAAGCCTTTCTTTATCAGATTTCAAAGGAGTTAAGCAATTAAATGTAACATACTATAGGAGCAATTTTCAAAGCCATTTACCCTAGTTACTTGCACCTAACATGTATAAAACTTATGGACAATTCAATAGCATATGGTGTGTCAATTTTCAAAAACCTACTTACGTGCGTGAAGTGCATTTATACATGTAAAACCCAGTTTAAGCATGTAAATTGGTCCCTATTTTTGTGTTTAAAATATATGCACATATATTTTAAAACAGGTTGGAGCAATGCGCATGTTCATCAATGCATTGATATACGTTGTTTCAATGCATTGCATGAATTTGTGCCTAAGCCTACCTACGCTTGTCTTTATGTGTATTATATAAAATGCACGTATATCGTATGTGTGGGTTCTAAGATACGAGCATGGTTGTTTGAATGTTATCCTCCCTGTGTACGGTTGGGGTTTGAATGGGTGGAGAGTGTGAGTCACCCCATTTCTTTCCCTCCCCTTTACTTTTCCAGTATCATCTCACTCTGCTCCCTGCTCTTCCCCTTTTGTTCTTTTCCCTCCCCCCTCTCCTCCTTTCTCACCCCTTCCCATCAGTCTGCTCTCACTATCCTCCTCTCCCATCCCTTTTCCTTCCTTCTCTTCCCTCCGCTCTGGTCGAATCTGTTTGATCTTTCTCCTGCCAGCAGGGATTGGGAGCTGTGTCAACACCGGGCCTTTCCTGCGCTGCCACACAGGTCTCTTTTGGGCCAGGACATCAGGGAACTATTTTGAATCTATAGTTTCATGTGAATGGGCAGACAGACAGACAGATGAACACACCCTCCACACTAGACACTCTCACTGGAACAAAATGTTTCTAGAAACAAAGGGGCCAAAGAAGGAATCTAATTAATCAAAGGAAATGATTCATTAATGTATAGTAAACTAGTAGATTGCCTTTGGCAATGGGAGTTGTTCAATGTCTGTCTGCAGAAGAGGAATATAGGAGAATCTTATTCCAAATGGAGACTTAAAATTTCTGTCATGAGTGGCAAACATAATATATAGTACAGAAACCCTAAAAAAAAAAGTTTGGTTCAAAATTCAATGAAATTTATTCTTGTTTTTAAAATGCAAAACAGTGTCAAGCAAAAATGCTGATATCCCAAACACCATGAACAAAATGCATTAATTCACTGTGATGCAAAGGCCGCTTATCTTTAGCTGACAGTCAGCCGACCTCCATTATTACCACCACTATCAGTATCAAATATTGTATCAAAACTGCTCCAGGGATATCTGCCACATGAACCAGCTCCATATTTACTTTGAGAATGTCACTTCTATATTTACGTATGCACAACACCACCTTATCGGTTACAGAAAAAAAACCACTTTCAGCTGAACTGAAATGGTGTCTGATTATGAATAAATGCTGAAAGCATGATAGATAAACTCTTAGCAACATTTATTCAAGACAGGCTATATTTCAAAAATCAGTCTGTCAAAAGAAATCTCCTCTACGTGTCATATTTTTTACTTTTACTGACCAATAACACTGATGCTTTTGAGTCTCTTATTTGTTAAAGAGAATCAAGTGCTCATGCTTTCAGTGCATATCTTCATCTTACTTTATTAACAAGAACATTAACAAGAAATTTATGTTGTCCTTTGCAACTTAGGAACATCTTATTTATTTATTTATTTATTTATTTATTTATTTAATTAAAATCTTTTCTATACCGTTGCTAAGTTATATACCATAGCAACGGTTTACATGTAGGTGCATAGATTAGGATGGGTGAATGCGTACTATCGTATATTCTAAAAGGTGCCAAAAAGGTTCGGTTACATTTTATCATAAACAAAAAAGCTTCGCTTGTTTAGTGATGTAGGACCTGACCATGTGTCTGCTTCAACGGCAGGGGAGAAGAAAAAAGGGTTCGCACTCACAAAGCGGGGAGTAGCTGGCTTGTTACGGCGATTACTACCCCAAACCAAATGTGCCTGATACTTCACTTTCGATGTATATCCAGCATGGCTCTCTGCTTCAACGGCAGGAGAGAAGAAAAACAACCAATAAGGGTTGTATAACATAGTCTGGGTAAAACAAATAAGCATGGGTGTAGCTTGCTTATTGCGGCGCTTACTACCCCTACTACCCCTAACTAATCAAGCTAGATATTTCACTTGGATGCAGCTCCATCACTGCTCTCTACATTAATGGTGGGGGTGGAAGGGAAATAGAACCAAGAGCTAAGAGAAACAGATAAGTATGAGAGAAAAAATGTGTGAAGCTTGCTGGGCATACTGGATGGACCGTTTGGTCTTCTTCTGCCGTCATTTCTATGTTTCTATGTTTCTATGTTTCTATATTCACAGGTAAAATCCACATCCTTTAAGTTTTACTACTACGTTAGTTGTGAAACAAAGTTAATACTACTACGTTAGTTGTGAAATAAAGTTATTAAAAATATTATCCAGTGCTGTTTACTGGTGCTCTTCTGCCTATTCCTGTGTATTTTCTATTCTTCGGTCTCTTTGTGAAAGGCTTGTTTATAAAGCCATGTTTTTAAACTTTTCTTAAATGTTTTGAGATCTCTTTGTAATTTGATCTCTAGAGGCATTGTGTTCCATAGTGTAGGGTTTGCCAAAGATAAGGCCCTTTCTCTCACTTGGGTCAGTCTTGCTGTTTTGACTGATGGAATGGTTAAGAGTGCTTTGCTGATCGAAGGTTTCTGTGTGGGACGTGTACCCATAGTGCTGTGTTTAGCCAGTCGGCTTTTCCGTCATGTGTTAGTTTATGTATGGTACATAGGCCTTTGTATTTTCTTCATTTGTGACATTTCTAAAATGTTCATACAAAAAAGTTGTGATATAGTAAATGTGAGATTATGACTTAGGAAAAATTACAAAGATAATGAAAACAAATATTTGGTAATAAACTCATATCTTTTGGCCATTAGGCAGCATGGGAGAGAAGAGAATTTATTTATTTACAGTATACTACTGTGTGCTATTTGGTAAGAAATTTGAAACAAAATCCAGCCCCAGTCACCAAGCTGGGACCAGTGCCTTACTGACTGGACTGAGCCAAGCCCAGCTGGTTCCTCTTGGCTCCCTCTGATGTCCCCTCCTGCTCCAGAGAAATCAGCTGGTACAGGAGCCTCCCCAGCCTCCCCTTACCCTTGCATGAGGGGTTTTGGCAGAAGAAATGGCAGGATTGATCCCCATTCTCTTCCGCCCCATTGTGATGCTCTAAAAATGTCATTCTGAGACCAACTTCAAAACCATAACAGCAATACTGCCAATCAAAAATTAATGATCTTAATCACCACAATTATCAAAATGTGGATCTTATAACTATTTTTGTAACTTTTTAACATCTATTTTTTTTTTTTTTTTTTAATTAATGTGGAGGAAAAGACCTCAGAGCAATAGCGATTCAAGTCCAAATTACTTAGGGACTTACCACACATTCCGATCATTGGTCATAAAAACCTCCAACTTTCCTTTTAGTCAAAATTAAAAGTAATTTTGTGAGATTTTATATATGTAAAAAACTTAGCTCATGACGATATCCATTCCTGTCCACAACTTTTATTTATATTGCCTGAGGCCAATACCAAAATGACAAAAAGCTGTACAAGTAAATGGTGCAGTCCAGAGACTGGTGCCACTTTGATATCCCTTTGGTGCTCGCTTCAGGACTGGGGTGCCTTTTTTTAAGAGTCATGTCAGGGCAGGAGTAAATGGAAATCACTACTGTCCCTATCTCTTGCCAGGACCCTCAAGGAAGGGCTGAGAAGAGTCAGAGAGGTTCCCGGCCTCAGCTAATTTCTATAGGGCAGAAGGGAAGGTCATAGGGGCTTGGGGAGGCTATTTTGGGGTTTGGCTTAGCCTAGTCAGCTAAGCTCAGTGTTATGAATGTCGATCACAGATGGCTGCGACCGCGTCTACTCACATCTTGCACCATCCTGCTTCCCTTTCCAGGCCTGCTCACAGCAGGGGCTAGTCTCTGCTGCTGCGTACCCCATGGTTCCTCATGGCAGTCGGGATACCGCCACTATCCACGCCAACTCCGGGCTTTCCTAGGCGTGCGTGTGTGCCACCGGGCCCTTTTTTGAAGCTGCAACAGCGGGAACCTCGGGGATGTCCCTGATTGATGATGTCATTGGATCAGGGTTCTTAAGCTCCGCCTTCGCCCCCTGCTAGCTGACTTGGCAACGAGTTCCATCGCTACTCTATGAGTTCCTGTCTCCTCAGACCTGAGGTGACATTACCAGACCTTCTTGGACTCTGGACCCTGGCTGGTACCCGTTCCTCGGGGACCTGCATGCGCTCTCTATGGAGACCTGTTTCCTGGCTTTCCCCACACCTTGGGCTAGTCCTGCGCATCCTCCAAAGCACGAGCACTCTCACTAGTTGGTCCTGCTTTATGGAATTCAATGCCAATTGACCTACGCTAAGAAATATGCTCAAACATTTCAAGCAAAAACTCAAAACGTGGCTTTTCACACAGGCCTTCACCTAATAATACACCCCGACCTCCTAGCCCTCCCTCAATCAATCTCATTCAAATTCTTCCTCTGCTTCCATGCCTTGCTCTGTTATTTCTTCTCTCCGTTGTACGTTACTCTGTAAATATTTTTTCCTGGACCGTTATCTTTAAAAAATTATAGATTAACGTTTATACTCTGTAATCATTTTATATAAGTTCTTAATTAATGTTCTCCCTTTAGTTTTCTCCCATATTTCCCAACGAGTTTCTTGTCAAACGCCTCTGACATAATGTTTACTGTTCAATGTACACCAACATGATATCTTTGATGAATGCCGGTATATAAATACTGTTAAATAAATAAATAAAGTCCTATCTGCTGGTGCCCCACTCCTTGGGGCTGCCTCTGGGAAAACCTTCACCACTTGGGAGTTCTATCTCCGTGCTTCCCCGCTCCTCGGGGCAAGTGCCTATGTTCTTCAGCAGAGACTGTCAGTGCTTCCCCTCCCTCTCGGGGTAGTACTTACATTCTATACTTGGGACTGTTTGTGCTTCTCCGCTTCTTGGAGCAGTGCCTTGTTCAATCACCAGTGACTGCCGGTATTTCCCGCTCCTCGGGCTTGTCTACATCATCATCTGGAGACCTGACTCGGGCTTCCCCACTCCGCAGGTTAGCCTACGTCATTGCATCAGTACCTCCCTCGCTACGCGGCTCCGCCTCTTGGGGTTCCCTGTGCAGTATAACTCCTGCACGTCCTGCTCTCGCGCTTCCCGCTCCTTGGGTCTGTCTAGCACCACCCCCCCTTGGAGGTCTCTGCCCAGGTACTGATCTCCAGCCTACCTGCTTACTGTGGGGGTCCCCTTTGCTGTGTCTCCTACCCCGCTCCTCAGGACCTCCCCAAAGATTCTCACCCAGATCTCCTGTTGTACCAGACCTCGCAGTAGATCTAGGATAGTCTTTAACTCAAAATGAGAACTCCACTGATGTGCTGCCAGTGTCTTATAAAGGGGACCCTGCTGCTACCAGTTACCAGCCATGTTCCACTCAGTAAAGCTGTATGAGGCTCATTTACTGAAGTACAATAAAAACATGCACTAAGGTGCAATTTTAATGTACACTAGTTTGCTGATGAGAACATGTGCATGTACTATGTGTTACCAGCCCTCCCCTCTTCACCCATCATTCTCTAAAGTGGCAAGCAGCCCTGAATGGCTCAACCCCCCACCCCCACCTCCTCCAGCAGAGAGAGGTAAACATAGAAACCGTTTTCCAATATCAGATCCGCTATGGAAGTCATCCATTAATGTCACAGCAGAAATAACATTGTTCTTTTTAAAACTGTGCCTTTTTAGTTATTCAAGTTGTTCTTCCAAAGACTGATGATTGAGAATATTTGATTGATGCTTGTTTGATGTGTTGCTGACTATAGCCTAACATCATGGATGTCTTTTTCTGAAGTTTGCAGTTCTGACAAACTATTCCTTAAGCCTTCATGCCCAGAATATAGAGCAATATTTTCCCCATTTCCTAATTATTTTCACAATGAACTCAACTATGCTACAATCCACTTATTTCATATTCAATCATCTATCTGTAGCATATTTAGTGTTGGGAGTTTAATAACCACAGCATGATGTTATATGGAGTGCAATTTTCAATAGCCATTTCCCCAGGTAAATAGACTATCTGAAACTTTCCCGTCCTGTATGCAGATAAAAATATGCATGGAGATCAACAATGTGCATATTTTTACCTGCTGGTGGGCTCAAAGGCACTGTGAGGTCAAGGGAGGCAACAATGCACATATTTTTGCAGAGAAAATGTATCCACAAAAAAAGCAGGCATAAATCTCTCTTATTACTTTTTGATTAGTTTGGTACAGTGCATCTATTTTTAGCAAACTGATAGAAAAATAGGTAAATCTTTTGATGATGCTCTTAGTCAATGCAATACAATGTTGTATATACACACCTAAAGCAGGCAAATGAAAAGTGACATATTTCTATTGAAATCTGTTGGGAGCTCCCTGTAACAGTGGAGTTTTCTTTGAATATCTCAGAGTATGTACTGCACATGCGTGAATACAGAATAAACTTACACCAAAATCAGGTATTGATAGCAGCTGACCAAGTTACCAAGCAATAGAGAAAAGTAAAGTTAGCGCAAAACAATTCACTCATTTGAAAGCAAAGTCCCAATATGAACAGCCATATGATATTATTTTACTTTGACAATAATCACATATATTAGCGTGATTATTGAACTGACCTAGTCACTGAAATGTATTATGAGTCCATCGATTTAGTGACATGTTGTTTATTAAATGATAAAGCAGTTAACATTCTTGCAATGAATCACTCTCTGGATTATGAGGGAAAGTCTTACCTTTACCTACAGTAAACAAATACTTGGTATATATTAAATTCAGAGCCCCTGGTCTACCACAATTCCATGGCCATGGGCAAAATCCAGGCTTTCCTGTGGGAGACCAAGGTTAGAGCATAAATAGGAGCAGGGGGGCAGAGGTAGCAACCCTGTGTATTATCTCTCAACACTATACCAGCTTGCCTGCAACAATGCAGCCCCAAAGATTGCATCTGCCTCTTGCTGCAGAGACTTATGTGTTGCGCTTTGAACTGCACAGGACTAATAATGATCTTGTCAGTTCAAGGAGTGCCACACTGGCTCCCAGAAGAAGAGGACTATGACATGGCCTGAGGAACTGTGCTGCTGCTCTCCTTCATTGATTGTATTTAATTTTCTAAGAAGCACATACTGTGCCTCTGAGTCTTTGATTTGAATGCCACATCTTACCCCACACCTATGAAATAGGTGACCATAAACATAAATAATAATAATAATTGTAAAATCATAACAAGTTGAGTGTTGCTCAGAGATTCTGCTATATGTATATTGCAATACTAAATACTACATATCTGGGTATGTTTATGCCACTACCAGAATGAACTAAAACTTAAGATGGTTAAGATTAGTAGGAGGACGTTTTTTAGTTTGTAGTATTAATTATTTTCCTTTTTATTTATTTATAATTATTTGATATTCTACCTTTACCAAAATGATCTCAAGGTAGATTGCAATCAAATTTATAGTTACATATTTGTTCCATTTGTGCCATAGTTTACAATTATCATAGGGAAATACAAAAGAGGGCAGAATCAGCAGGGGTATATAAGATTTGATTAGCGATGCAAGAAGGATTGTAGTGGTCATCTAAAGGGGTGGCATAGGTAAGGTATCAATTTGGTGCTATTAGTTGCTTTAAAGGTTCAGGATAATGGAAGTTTGCTATAATGCAGATGTATTAGAAAAGGTAGGCATCTAGTACAGATGAAATAGAGTCAATAAGAGGAATTTTTGAGGGGGTGATGATATGGTTTCAAGATAAAATTTCAGTAGTCAAATGATAAAAGGGAGTCTCTGTATTACCTGCTGCGCTGCTGGCTGACCGGCACCACCTACCACTGCTCCAGGGACCTCCGGGGGCTCTCTCATTGCAGCAGGGAATCCCCTTAAGCTTCCTCAGGAGACCTTCCCCAGCTACACTCCTGCCGCGCAACTCCCCACATCATGGCAGGGACGCTGTCTGACGCGCGGTCTATGTCTGGCCCCCTAGACGCGCACGTTCACCACTTCCCCCCATTTATATGCCAGCGGCAGGAAATGTCCGTGGCCCTTAATGGTGACATCTCAGTCAGGGGCCTATATAATCCTGGTCCTGGAAAACTGTAGACGCCTCAGCAACAGGTCTCACTCTGCCTCAGAGCTGCTGGTTGCTTCGTCTGTTCCTGGTCCTGCTTCACCCATTCCTGTTCCTGGTCCTGGTCCTTGTCCTCCTTGCCTGTTCCTGATCCTGCTTTGCTGTTTCTGGTCCTACTTCATCTGCTTCTGTTCCTGGTCCCTCTCTGGTCTTTGTTCCTCATTCCCTCGGTTGGTTCTTCTGGTTATTGGCTTGGTTTGTCCCTGGATTCTGCTTCATCTGCCACCTGCTCTGACCATCTACTTGCTCATCGACTCTTCTTACTAGCTGCCTGCCTCGACATCTGGCCTGTTCTTGGATTCTCCTGACTGCTGCTGGCCCCAACTTCTGGAATGCCTGACTTTGCCTCTGCTTTCTGCCTTCAAGGATCATCTTCATCTGAGACCCGTTCCTAAGTCCTGCTGGCCCTGGCATCCAAGGGCTCAACCTGCAGGGAACGAGGGTTGGTATAGGTGAAGGTCTGGTTAGGTCTCCATCACCTGCATCTACCTCCACATGATGAGGACCTATCAGGGCCTCCCCCCTATAGATTGCACCAACCTCGTCTCGTTTCAAGGGTCCATCACTCCTCGTAACACTCTGTTATTGTTTTTACAGCAATTATCACAGTTTTGAAGTGTATTTAAGGAAAGCCTGCTAAAAAGCCAAGACAACTCCTTTTTTTGAAGATAAGGTATAATGTCTCAAGGTCCAACAGAAGAAAATAGGATAAAGCATAAACGTTGGCAAGTTAAATGTAAGACATTGATAAGACAGGCTAAGAGAGAATTTGAAAGAAGTTGGCTGTAGAGGCAAAACTCACAGTAAAAACGTTTTTAAATATATCCGAAGCAGAAAGTCTTTCAGGGAGTCAGTTGGACTGTTAGATGGGTTAAAGGGGCATTTAGAGAAGATAAGGCCATCGCAGAAAGATTAAATGATTTCTTTGTTTTTGTGTTTACTGAAGAGGAGGTACCCGTACTAGAGAAGGTTTTCATGGGTAATGATTCAGATGGACTAAACCAAATCAAGGTGAACCTAGAAGATGTGGGAACCTGATTGACAAACTGAAGAGTAGTAAATCACCTGGACCCAGAGTTCTGAAGGAACTAAAAAATGAAATTTCAGACCTATTAGTAAAAATTTGTAACCTATCATTAAAATCATCCATTGTACCTGAAGACTGGAGGATAGCAAATGTAACCCCAATATTTAAAAAGGGCTCCAGGGGTGATCCGGGAACTACAGACCGGTTAGCCTGACTTCAGTGCCAGGAAAAATTGTGGAAAGTGTTCTAAACATCAAAATCACAGAACATATAGAAAGACATGGTTTAATGGAACAAAGGCAGCATGGCTTTACCCAAGGCAAGTCTTGCCTCACAAATCTGCTTCAATTTTTTGAAGGAGTTAATAAACATATGCATAAAGGTGGCCCTGTAGATGTAGTGTACTTGGATTTTCAGAAGGTGATTGACAAAGTTCCTCATTCGAGGCTTCTAGGAAAAGTAAAAAGTCATGGGACAGGTGGCGATGTCCTTTCGTGGATTACAAACTGGCTAAAAGACAGGAAACAGAGAGTAGGATTAAATGGACAATTTTCTCAGAGGAAGGGAGTGGGCAGTGGAGTGCCTCAGGGATCTGTATTGGGTCCCTTACTTTTCAATATATTTATAAATGATCTGGAAAGAAATCAACGATTGAGGTAATCAAATTTGCAGATGATACAAAATTGTTCAGAGTAGTTAAATCACAAGCAGATTGTGATAAATTGCAGGAAGACCTTGTGAGACTGGAAAATTGGGCATCAGAATGGCAGATGAAATTTAATGTGGATAAGTGCAAGGTGATGCATATAGGGAAAAATAACCCTTGCTATAGTTACACAATATTAGGTTACATATTAGGTGCTACTACCCAAGAAAGAGATCTAGGCATCATAGTGGATAACACATTGAAATTGTTGGTTCAGTGTCCTGCGGCAGTCAAAAAAGCAAACAGAATGTTGGGAATTATTAGAAAGGGAATGGTGAATAAAACTGAAAATGTCGTAATGCCTCTGTATCGCTCCATGGTGAGACTGCACCTTGAATACTGTGTACAAGTCTGGTCGCCGCATCTCAAACAAGATATAATTGCAATGGAGAAGGTCCAGAGAAGGGCTATCAAAATGATAAGGGGAATGGAACAGCTCCCCTATGAGGAAAGACTAAAGAGGTTAGGACTTTTCAGCATGGAGAAGAGATGGCTGAAGGGGGATATGATAAAGTTGTTTAAAATCATGAGAGGTCTAGAACGGGTATATGTGAATTGGTTATTTATGCTTTCAGATAATCTATTTTCCCTACTGCCCTAGGTTAGCCCCCTGCCCAGTTCGCCTACCTTGTTGAAATGTACTTCTAAACCTTTTGTTAATATGTGAACCGGTATGATGTCCCCACTAATACCGGTATATAAAAGTTTCTAAATAATACCGGTATATAAAAGTTTCTAAATAAATAAATAGAAAGACTAGGGGGCACTCCATGAAGTTAGCATGTGGCACATTTAAAACTAATCGGAGAAAGTTCTTTTTTACTCAACGCACAATTAAACTCTGGAATTTGTTGCCAGAGGATGTGGTTAGTGCAGTTAGTATAGCTGTGTTTAAAAAAGGATTGGATAAGTTCTTGGAGAAGTCCATTACCTGCTATTAATTAAGTTAAAGATGGCGCCGGCCAGCCAGTGCTCCTACCATGTGACAGGGGCCGGCCAATGGCACGGATACCCTGTCACATGGTAAGGGCAAAGGGCCATCAACGCCATCTTTATGATTGGCAGCCGATGGCCCGAGAACGGGAGATCGCTCCCGGGACCACCAGGTAATTTAAAAATGTTTTGGGGGGATCGGGAGGGTGGGAGAAGCTAAGGGGTCATCTTTAAATGGTCGGGTGGGTTTTTTTTTAATCGGGCCATCGGCGCCATTTTTGAGTGGCAGCCAAAATGGCGCCGATGGCCCGAGAGCGGGAGATCAGTCCCCGCGCCCCCACTGGACCACCAGGTACTCGTAAAAAGTTTTGGGGGGATTCAGGGGGGTGGGGGAAGGTAAGGGATTAGTTTTAAAGGGTCAGGTTGGGTTTAGGGGTTGTTTTGGTGTGCCAGTTTTCCCGCCCTCCCTATAAATACCTCCCGTTAGTGGACACTAATGGGAGTAACGATTTTTCACAATAAATCATGAAAATTTCTATTGTATCGCGCACTGTACCAATTTTTGACGATTTAAAAAATATCGGACAATTTTTTTAAATCGTCAAAAAACGATTCACATCCCTAGTGGTCTCTATCGAATGACTTATGAGGAGAGATTGAAGAACCTGAATATGTATACCCTGGAGGAGAGGAGGAGATACTTGAAAGGTTTTAATGATCCATAGTTGTCAACAAACCTTTTCCATTGGAAACAATTTAGTAGAACTAGGGGTCATGATTTAAAACTCCAGGAGGAAGACTTAGAACCAATGTCAGGAAGTATTTCTTCACTGAGATGGTGGTGGATGCCTGGAATGCCCTTCCGGAGGAAGTGGTGAAGACTAAAACTGTGAAGGATTTCAAAGTGGCATGGGATAAACACTGTGGATTCCTAAAGGCTAGAGGATGGGAATAAATAAAGCTTAACCGGCATGGAGTCGCAGTTACTACCCTTAACAGAAATGTGGGGGTAACCTGCACGAAGCGGAAGTTACTACCTTGGGAAGCTTGCTGGGCAGACTAGAATGACCATTTTGGTCTTTTTCTGCCGTCATTACTATATTACTATATATGTCTGATTCTATTTTGATGCAGAGTTGGATATCATCGAGAAAGAGGTTGCATTCAATGGTGAAGAACTGGATGAGGTCACAGATTGGATGAATGCAAATGTTGAGAAGAATCGAAGAAAGAATTGCACCCTGAGATACTTTACAGGTGAGATACTTGCACAGGTGAGATATTTGCCCAGGATATGGAATGGGTCCTGCTGTCCAAGAAAGATTGAAAGCATTTGAGGGCTGTGTCTTCAGTGTTGATAGTAGGAGTAGATAATGAATGGTTTCAAAGGCAGCATAGGACTAGGAATGAATCACCACATTGGTTGGCATGCATGTAGATACTGTTAGTTATGACTAATAGGACAGATTCTGTTCCATGATTGTTAAGAATGGATAATGTTGCCCTATTCAAGGAAGTCTAGGAATTGGAAGCAGTCTGTTTTTCTAATATTTTTTATAGGAAGCGCAGTCTGGAGACTGGACAATAGTTGTCATTTAATTTTGGGCCAAAGCTAAGTTTTTTCAAGATACGTTTAATTATGGCTTTTTTAGTGTAAGAAGCAGGGATGTTTGAGTTAGCATTGTATTGAATGATTATGGTTAGCCAGGGGGCTAAGTATGATGTATTTAGGAGATATTGGGTCTAACAGGCAGCTGGGAGCAACTGATCCTTTGAAGGCATTTTTTTTTGCTTCTTTTGGGGAGAATGAAATTTGGGCAATGAGATACTGTCAGGAGGAAGTTGGATTGATCTGACTGAGGTTGAGTGAGGATTAGATGTGGCTGAGAGGGTGTCTGATGTAAATACTGTAAGTGATTTAGGATAGGGGTGAACAAAGGGAAGAGGGAAGAGTGAAGGATGAGTCTATACTTTGAAAAATTTCCATAAAGAGTTCAGCAAAATCTTCAGCTGAAGGGTTGCAAGCAATGGTAGCAGGTGATTTGGGTTAGGCTTGGAAAGTTTCCATTCTACTTGACAACGTTTCCCTAGGAGATTCTTTGATAGTTCTAGCTAGGGGTGTGCATTCGGATTGACCGCATTAGTAAAACGCAACTCATATTTTTTTTTAACTTAAAAAATTGATTCGACATAAACGATCGGATTTCCCACATATCGAACATAGATATGTTCGATATGTGGGAAATCCACATGGGGGGGGCCTAATCCATATGGGGGGGGCCTCCTGACCCCCTCAAGCTGGCCAAAAGTTCTTTTTGGGCCGAACGAGCTGTCCGGCGCGAACGAGCCGGGAATCACGTGACGCCGCGTCACTTGACGTGCCGCCGACGTCACATGCTTCTCGCCAAGGATTGCAGAAATGACGTCCTCACTCCTCGCTCGATCACCAGGGAGTTGTGGTAAGTCTGGGGGGGGGGATTAAGGAGGGTGGGGGGGTTTAAATTTTTTTTTTGCACATATGTACATATACCCAACTCATTGGATTTTTTTTATGTCCATATTGGCCGCAAGTGGGACCCCCTTTCGGACATAAGAAATATGAACATAAAATTTTGCTCTGCACATCCCTGGTTCTAGCTGTGTGGAGATGTAATCTGTTTTTGATTGTCAAATGGCTGCTTTATATTTCTTTGTGTGTTCCTTGCATAATAACAGCAACATTTGTCTGTGTCAATGCAGTTTGAGAAATAGGCCAGCAGCAGATTTATGTTTAAGTGAAAGCACAATGCTAACTCCAGTAGTTTGTAAAAGTAAATATTTTATTTTAAAAAAATCCTTCTCATATGACACAAATGAAATTCATTATGACCTTCGGCAAGTCTTCATCCTTGCTTGCTTCAGGTACAAATTTAAAGGCCAATGTAATCAGATGCGCTTGGCTGTGCACACATATTAACATTCAGTTGTGTACACATTTTTCTGCTTACAGCTTTGCTCCTGATTTTAAAAGAATTAAAACTTTGTACGCAACTTATCTCTCCTCCATGTGAATACCTTGCTAATCAAGGCATTAGCTATTAGGAGTATATACAAAAAGATTTACATTTTGGGCTATTTTGTGTCCCTCCTTCCAAGGATTGTTAATTATATTTTTATTTTGTTTTTGAAAGAAAATGCTAATAGGACCTACCCCAATCCTTCAAAATCATTCCCACCAGCTGACCACCCCCCCCCCCTCTTCACTCACCCTAACCCACTCTCCTACACCCCTAGAATTCACCAAAATGTCCCTGGTGATCTACTGGGTGACCAGGAATGACTTCCCACTCCTATTATTCAAAATGGCATGGGCCGTCCTTTGCCCCTATGATGTGACTGTGGCTATCGGTGCCATTGGGTAGCCCCTGTCACATGATAGAGGCAAAGGGCTGGACGATGCCATTTTGAAAAATAATGCTTACATGATAGAGGCAATGCATGGTAACAGGGGCTGTCCAATGGCACCGGTAGTCTCTATCACATGCTTTGTGAACCAATTGTGTTTTATGTGCATAAATCATATTTTATGTGTTCTAGGAAGGCTTTGAGTGCACATCTTCAGGTTTACATGTTTTTTTAAACCCCTGGAGCATGATATTCAGCACTACTTAACCAGATAAGTATCAGCCACTGAATATCCGGCCGCATTCAGCGGCCACCACTTAGCCAGATTAGCCACTTATCCGGCTAAGTAATTAACTTGATATTCAATAGGGATGTGAATCGGGCTTCGGACGATTGAAAATATCGGACGATATTTTCAAAATCGTCAGAAATCGGGGCTCCCGATAAGAGAACCCCACAATTTTATTCCTGGTGTTCTCATTGTTTTGGGGGAAGGTGGGAAAAACGGCACACCAAAACAATTCCTACACCTACCCCGACCCTTTATAACTGTTCCCTTAGCTTCCCCCACCCTCCCAAACCCCCCCCAAAAAAAACTTTTTACAAGTACCTGGTGGTCCAGTGGGGGTCCCGGGAGCCATCTCCTGCTCTCGGGCCGTCGGTTGCCACTAATCAAAATGGCGCCGATGGCCCTTTGCCCTTACCATGTGACAGGGTATCCATGCCATTGGCCAGCCCCTGTCACATGGTAGGAGCACTGGATGGCCCGCACCATTTTTAAAGATGGCACCGGCCGTCCATTATTCCTACCATGTGACAGGGCCTGGCCAATGGCACGGATACCCTGTCACATGGTAAGGGCAAAGGGCATCGGCGCCATTTTGATTAGTGGCAGCCGACGGCCCCGAGAGTGGGAGATCGCTCCCGGGACTTCCACTGGACCACCAGGTACTTGTAAAAAGTTTTGGGGGAATTCGGGAGGGTGGGGAAAGCTAAGGAAACAGTTTTAAAGGGTCGGGTGGGTTTTTTTTGTTTATCAGCTCAGTCGCAGCTGATAAACAAAACCGCGATCGGGCCGCACAAAAAAAAAATTAATGATGTGATTCACATCTCTAATATTCAGAAGGGCAGTGGGTAGATCAAGGCAGTGTTACTTATCTGTCTAACAGACTTAATTCATCAAATCTCAAAAAATAAAGATGAAATATAGCGTGTTTGCAGGCCACGATAAAATGATGGGCGTGGTTAGGGAAATTAAGGACATACCACACTGCATAAATAATTATTGCAACGCACGATAGTCTAATATATTGTGTGTCATTTTATGCATTGTATATCATTTTACATATAGCTCATTATTTTCTTTGTTTCTATAAACCAGCTTCTTGCAGCTGCCTCTTTGATGGTGTGTCAGGCACTGGAGAGAGAGGAGAGGAGGTGAGTTGGTTAGTTGGATTTTAGGAGGCATTTTTCTTGATTACTTGAGTGAATTGTACTGTTTAGTCTTCTCATCTGTTTCCCTTTATCTTTGTCTCTTGTCTTTATCTCTGTGTGGAGGTTATTGCGTGTTTGTCTGTCTATCCCTTTGTGTGGAGGAGTGATGAGGAGTGGAGGAGGAGGGAAATGTGGAAAAGTGGTGAAGATGACAAGGAGTGGAGGAGTGGTGAGGAGCAGGATAGGATGGAGCATTGGGGGAGAGGAGAGGAGTATAGGAGGAGGGAAGTGGAAGAGAAAGGAAGAGGGGAGAAGGGAGGAGAAAGGCAGGAACGACTAGAGGAGGATAGAAGAGTAGTAGTAGTAGATGGACAGTAGGAGTAGTGATAAGGAGGAAGGAAGGGATAGGGGGAGGTGGTGATAAAGGGGCTAGATAGGTGAGTGTAAAGGGAGGAGGACAACAGGGTAGGGCTATACAGAGAAGGTAGGGACTGGGCGAGTTCTCAGGTCAGGTGAAGCAGGAAGGTAGGAGAGTGGATAATTGGAGTGAGAGTGAGGATGGTGACACCTCTCCAGAAGTGGAACTGGCAACCCAAGCATCTGACAGCCAGATAGCAGGTCATCCACATCTACATGCCTACAAGTTCAGTATGGAGGACAATGAGCAGCTCATCACTGGCATCCTTCAGAATTTCCACCTGTTATTCGGTAACCAGGCTGCGACCACCTCCAGTGCTTCCATGGTGGACCATCACACAGGTCAAGTATATATATATATATATATATATATATATATATATATATATATATATAAACAAAATGGGGTTTAACTGTTATGATTCCTCCTGTAGCTGCGCCACAAGAGGCATGTCACCTTTTTCTGGAGGCCGCTCCGAAGCCAGGGCCTCACCTGAGCAATTGTCCAGATTGGATAAGTTCTTGGAGGAGAAGTCCATTACCTGCTACCGGTATTAAGTTCACTTAGAGAATAGCCACTGCCATTAGCAATGGTAACATGGAATAGACTTAGTTTTTGGGTACTTGCCAGGTTCTTATGGCCTGGATTGGCCACTGTTGGAAACAGGATGCTGGGCTTGATTGACCCTTGGTCTGACCCAGTATGGCATTTTCTTATGTTCTTATGCTCCAAGGCCTGGGAGGCCTTTGGTGTTGTTCGGGGCCTACTCAAGGCCTGCTCCACTGCAGCCTGGATGCTCTGGTATGGACCACACCCTTCTCCTAAGGGGCAGGCCCGTAGCTCCTCTCCACTCTTATGGAGCCAGCGAGGGGCGGACCATCTGGACTCCTCCCAGGGAGTTGCCTGCTTCTGGGCTATAAAAGCCTTGCTCCAGCACTCATGCTTTGCCTTGCATTGGAGTTATACCTCTCTGGATGTCTCCTCTTCCAGCGCTCTGTCAGGCCTCTGTATTTGCTTCAGCTTGGTGTCCGTGTCTTGCACGCCCTGATGTTTCATGATGTTCCTTGGTGTTCATTGCTGACCCTGATGTTTTAACTTGCTTCTGACTGCCGGTGTGCAGTAACCTTCTTTAGACTGCCGGTATGTAGTACATTTCCCTGGACTGCTTTGTGCAGCATTTCCTTTCCTGTGCTGGTTCTGCTCCTGCGGATGTGGGACAGGGTGACCTGTGACCAGATCAGTCGTACTGGCTGTGTAGGGCACCCTGAGGGACAGTGCCAACGTCACCCTTCCTACTTGTTTCAGAGTCTACGCCTACAGTAACTTGTTTCAGAGTCTGTCTACAGTATCCTGCTTTAGAGTCTACGTCTACAGTACCTTGCTTTAGAGTCTACGTCTACAGTATCTTGCTTTAGAGTCTACGTCTACAGTTTATGGTTCCTGAGTCTTCGTCATCTGTTTTTGAACCTTCGTCTGCCCATGCCCTGAGTCCAGCCTGCTGCCTCTTGCCATCCCAGTGGCAAGTCTGAAAGGGCCGGGAACGGTCGTAGGACTGTTCATCACCAACACTCCACATGTTGGTTCCAGAGGCATGCAGGTAAGGCTGGGGGTTGGGCCCACGCTACACCTACCCTTGGTGTGGGATCGTGCTAGGGGCCCAAGGGCACACTTTCTCTAATGGGGACCGCTCTTCTATTGTCCCCCGGTAACATTAACCACAGGTATATTCACAAGTGAGTAACATATACACATCTACCTGTGTGTTACAACATTTATAAGATTTATTTATCACAAAATGTTTTATAAAAACATTTTAAAATGTACATATTCATCACACCATGATACAATAGCAACATATACATGTTGAACAACTATTCACTCATTCATCTCATTCATACACAGGTGAATTTTCAAAAGGATTTAAACGTGTAAATGGAACTACTCTCGTGGCAATTTTCAAAAGCCATTTATTCATGTAAAATGCATTTACGCAAGCAAATCCTATGGACAATTCAGTGGCATATATTGTAGCAATTTTCAAAAGCCCAGTTACTCGAGTAAAGTGCATTTACTTGAGTAAAACCCAGTTTTATGCATGTAAATGCTTTTTAAAATCAGGCCCACTATGTACCAAAGTATTAAATATTTCTCATAATCTTTCAAATATATTCTTTTTATGCATTAGTAAACAATATACCGGTATGTAAACTCTCCCACAAATACCTATATTTTTTCATAAGCTCACAAAAGTACCATAATATTTTTTATTTTTCATTTTTTACAACCCATTACAACACATCCTAGTGGTAGTCCTTATATTTTTTTTATCTTCTTAGTGTTTCCTCAAAAAATTATTTTCCTGACAAGAAACTCCTGTTTCACCAAAAGTTTCATCAGGGGATTTGGAAAGCTTTTTTTTAACGGACACCATTCTTTCAACTGGGAGTCACTCTATTGAAATGTTTCACCATCCTTAAAAATCATCTATAAAAATAGACAAAGTACTAATTACTAATTGCTCCTATCGTATTACCACAATTTAAAACACAAATTACCTGGCCACACAGAACCATCACACAGGCCATATCCTGATGCAGCAGCAACAAGAAGACTGGAGACCAGGAAACCCATTGCTACCAGGACATCAGCGCACAGTTAAAGAACAAGGTGGAAAGCAGGAACAAATATATGTACAAGAAATGAAGAGGAGCCCCTTGCCCAATTATCCTGACACCGATGGAGGAGAAGCTGATTGAAGGAATGGGTCCAGATGTATTCAAAGGGAATGGATGAGGCCCTGGACATGGTGTGAACTGGGACCGGTAAGTCACATCATCTATAAATATAAAATCTGCTACAGATGTCCACACTTTTTTTGCATAGAATGCTCACATTGAATGATACAAAGTGCACCTCTTATGCAAAAAAGTGCATGTACACTTCTTAGAATTCATATGTATATCTTCTTCTTTGTTTTCATAGCTCTTGCCCAGGAAACCCCCAGTCCCAGCCGAGAAGCTCCAGGTACTAGCAGCACAGCCCCAGATCTCAGCAGCACCTTTCAACTGAATGCTGAGATGCAGTGGAGTGAGGAATAGGAGGAGCAGCAGCAACCACAATAGCTGCCACTTCAACCCCTTGGGTCACCCCTATCTCTTGAGGCCAGTCTAAACCACTCTGACTTTAGAGGAAATTGCCCTGCCATGGGAGCAACCAGCCCAATTGCCACCTGCCTCTAGCATGCCTCATAACCAGCCAGGCTCATCCCCTGATCCTGGTGTTGCCAGCACTGGAGGCACAGATTGCACCTCAGAAATCCCCAACCCCACTGCCTGCAACACTGAGAGGAGTTATGGCCTACATATTCACCATATATGGGCAGAAATGGGGTGGTTGAGGAGGGCTCAGATCATCTATACCAGTGCCATGCAGCAGCAAACAGCAACTCTTAAACATTATATCCACTTCAATAATTTGACCACAGCGGTCAGCCAACTCATTCAATATTTATCACAGCCTGCAACCATGCCATCCCCATTCTCCCAGGAATCCACTCCATGACCAGTCCTCAGCTCTCAGGATGGCACAGGGGAGGCCCCACAAAGAAATGCCATCCCCCCCAAGAACTAAATCCCTGGGAAGGAAAAGGCCCATAAGTCACAGTTGTAAAGGCTCCAAAAATGCACTCAAAGATGACTTGTCCAAACTAGCCAGGCCAGTCCTCTGTAGAGAGTACTTGGGCTGGCTAAATGGAAGAAGACTGTTGGGCCTATCCTGACTACAGAGTTCCTGTAGATTGCTGGGCCCATCCTGACTACAGAATTCCTGTGATGGATTGCTGATATGGATGCTTTACTGTCTACCTGTGTTATGCCCATCTCTATGCTCTGTCCATAGTCCTGCCACCTTGATGTAATCTCCTATCATGGTTCTGCTGGTGTCTCTTCTTATCATGTCTCATCTCCTGATGCTGCTGTTTATGTCTCTTCTCATCTCATCCTGCTGCTGCTGCTTCCATGCTGGTGTCTCATCTACTGGGGCTGCTGCTGTCTCATTTCATTTCATCCTGCTGCTGCTTCCATGCTACTGCCTCATCTCTTGGAACTGTTGCTGGTATCTCTTTTCATCTCATCCTGCTATTGCCTCCATCCTGCTATCTCATCTCATCTAATCCTGTTGCTGCCTCATCTCTTCCTGATGCTGCCTCCATGCTGCTTTCTCATGTCCTACGGCTGCTGCTTTCTCATCTCATCACATCCTGCTGCTTCCTCCATAATGTTCTCTCTGGTCCTTGTCCTGCTGCCTCCATGCTGTGTTCTCTGGTCTTGGTCCTGCTACTTCCATTCTGTGCTCTCCAGTACTGGTCCTGCTACCTACTACTTAAACTTTGCTGCTGTTGCACTTTTGCAGTCCCTTTTCAGTGCACTCTTTCAACTATATCTGGACCTTCTCTTAAACTTTGTTGTCGTGGCCCTTAGGCTATCCCCCTTTGAGTGCACTCTTTCAACATGGACTGTCTGGGCCTTCTCTTGCCATCACATATTTGGGCTGGAATCAGCTCTAACATTAGAGCTGTACTGTAGCTATTGGGTTACCACTTCCACTTTCTGGGTTCTTTGCTGCAATCATCATTTTGCTAAAGGATACTATCATACATTACAGGAGGACCTTGCAAGACTGGAAGATTGGGCATCCAAATGTCAGATGAAATTTAATGTGGACAAGTGCAAGGTGTTGCATATAGGGGAAAATAACTCTTGCTGTAGTTACACAATGTTAGGTTCCATATTAGGAGCTACCACCCAGGAAAAAGATCTAGGCATCATAGTGGATAATACTTTAAAATTGTCGGCTCAGTGTGCGGAAGCAGTCAAAAAAGCAAACAGAATGTTAGGAATTATTAGGAAGGGAATGGTTAATAAAACAGAAAATGTCATAATGCCTCTATATCGCTCCATGGTGAGACCGCACCTTAAACACTGTACAATTCTGGTTGCCGCATCTCAAAAAAGATATAGTTGCAATGGAGAAGGTACAGAGAAGGGCAACCAAAATGATAAAAGGGATGGAACAGCTCCCTTATGAGGAAAGGCTGAAGAGGTTAGGGCTGTTCAGCTTGGAAAAGAGACGGCTGAGGGGGGGTATGATAGAGGTCTTTAAGATCATAAGAGGTCTTGAACGAGTAGATGTGAATCAGTTATTTACACTTTCGAATAATAGAAGGACTAGGGGGCATTCCATGAAGTTAGCAAGTAGCACATTTAAGACTAATTGGAGAAAATTATTTTTCACTCAATTTGTTGCCAGAGGATATGGTTAGTGCAGTTAGTGTACCTGGGTTCAAAAAAGGTTTGGGCAAGTTCTTGGAGGAGAAGTCAATTAACTGCTATTAATCAAGTTTACTTAGGGAATAGCCACTGCTATTAATTGCATCAGTAGCATGGGATCTTTTTAGTGTTTAGGGTAATTGCCAGGTTCTTGTGGCCTGGTTTGGCCTCTGTTGGAAACAGGATGCTGGGCTTGATGGACCCTTAGTCTGACCCAGCATGGCAATGTCCTATGTTCTTATGTTCATTTTGCTCATAATGTCATAATGTCATTTTGCCATTTGTATCAATATATATACAACACGTCTCCACAAAATATGCTGGTAATTTCAATTACAATGTCATGTTCTATTTGAAATCTTGTCCTAGCAGAATATGATTACCAAAGATGTTAAATGTATTTGAATGCAGTGATTATAAATATTGTTTAATAAAGTGGTCACATATTTTGAAAGTTAACTTTCTAGTTATATCTTTTATTGTGTGGTTTTAGTATTAATGTTTGACTAGGTTAGAGGTTTGAGTCCTACATGACCTTGTATGCTAGAGTGCCATTGGCCATTCCAACTAAGTACATTTCCTACATGCAAGACCATGTGGCCTAGTCCTTAAAAAGGAAATCTCATTGTATTAACCCAACGAAGACAGCAAGAGCAAAACATTAAACTCTTTACTGAGAACATCAGAATTTGCTTGTGTTGCCTTTTCCAGAGAGCATACTCTCAGCTAACTATTGGGTACATGAGCATGTATGGACCTTATCTTCTAGTAGGGATGTGCATTCGTTTCATTCGTTTCATACGTTTCCCATTACATGTCAATTAGATGTGCATTTGTTTCATATGTTTCATACGTTTCATATTACATGCTTGTATAGGAAACGGATGAGACGGATGAAATGAATGCACATCCCTATCTTCTAGTGTTTACATCCATATCCTAACCAGTGGAACAGATGTATAAATGCTTGACTAGAGGTGTTATGGCAAGGTCTTCACTCTGTTGATGACCTTTAGATCAAATAGCTATACTAATGTCATCATGCAGCTATAACAAATTATTGTCTCCTTCCATTGTGAAGATATATCACCTTTGACCAAACAATGGTTCTTCTCTCTTGGTCTAACATGTAATGATGTCATCACATAACTTTTTAGTCAGAAGACTGCTTGAAAACTACATAAATCTCTTGGTATTGTTCATCTCTAATGAGCATAAATTTGCAGCTGCAAGTGCTAGGCCCAGAAAGTAGATAGTATACATGTAACTCTTTTCTGGTCTTAGGTGGAGTAACACAAATGAGCCAACAAGATATAACACTGGGGGCTTTTACATTTGTCCTTAATCTACCTAAAAGTCAGAAATTATATTCGCTTTGGGGTAGATTTTCAAAAAAAGCGATTTGGCGTTCTTTTGTTGGCGCATCAGGCGCAAACAAAAGTACGCTGGATTTTAGTAGATACGCGCGTAGCCGTGCGTATCCGCTAAAATCCTGGATTGGCGCGCGCAAGGCTACCGATTCCGTATAGCCGGCGCGCGCCGAGCCGCGCAGCCTGCCTCCGTTCCCTCCGAGGCCGCTCCGAAATTGGAGCGGCCTCGGAGGGAACTTTCTTTTGCCCTACCCTCACCTTCCCCTCCCTTCCCCTACCTAACCCACCCCCCCTGGCCCTGTCTAAACCCCCTTACCTTTGTCGGGGGATTTACGCCTCCCAGAGGGAGCCGTAAATCCCCGCGTGCTGGGATACAACCTGGGGGCGGGTCCGGAGGGCGCTGCCACGGACCGCCCCGGGCCATAACCACGCCCCCGGACCCGCCCCCGAAACGCTACGTCCCGCCCCGAAAATGCCGCGCGGATCGGGCCCGCCCCCGACACTCCTCCAACACGCCCCCCTCGGAAAACCCCGGGACTTATGCGAGTCCCGGGGCTCTGCACACGCCGGTAGGCCTATGTAAAATAGGCGCATCGGCGCGCAGGGCCCTGCTCGCGTAAATCCGGGCAGATTTACGCGAGCAGGGCTCTTAAAATCCGCCCCTTTTTGAGGTATGACAGTTTAAAAATTTTGTAATCAACTTGCAGCCTGCAAGAACACTTTGTCTTCTCAGAAATCAGTCTCTATGTAAAGCTCCTAGAGCCTGCTGTGGGACAACTGAGATGTTTTGGAGGTGTTGAGGATAGATATGGTCCACTGCATAAGAGCTAAAATTGATGAGACACGCTGTGGCTTGAGACCAGGCAGACTTCCACAAACTCCCTACAAGCCTTGGATTGTTGACTGATAGCTATGATCTAGGTCTGATTTCTGTGTTGTTTTTGTCCCTTATTGGCATACATTTTTTATAAGGTCATGGAAGCAAGTGTTTAAATAATGTATGCTAATAAGGGACATAAACATCACAGAGATCAGCCCTAGCTCATAGCTATCTACTGATCATCAACCCAAGGCAGTGCTGGGGTTGTACGGAGTCTATGGCAGTCTTCTTGGTCCCAAGCCACAGCAGGCCTCATAGTCTTCTGCTATTAGGCAGTGGAGAATCTCTATCCTCAACAACTCCATGACTCCTCAGTTGCCAAACAGGAGGCTCTATGAACTTTGCAAAGAGGCTTCTTCTTGGGATGACACAGTATTTTAGCATGCTGCAAGTATACTGAGGTCCATAATCATTAGGCTAGGTAGTGGATAAGTGACACGGCTACAGTTAGCAGTGGAACATGTCCCCTATATTCAAAAAGAATATGGGGGACAGGTTCTACCTATTCTATTCACTCTAAACTTATGCACTTATATAAGGAGGGGTAACTGTAGGCCTAACCAGCCAGTGTGTAAATATGGCAAAGTAAGCCTAAAGTGATTTGGCCTTCTGTAGCTGGCTCACTATGTACCAGGATATCGTCTACAGATGTGAAGGTAAGTAGTGCTCTATCTAGAAAACCATAACAACAAATAGGGATCCTGGCAGGCCTCTTGCCACCCCTTTCCACCAGGTATCATCAACCCACTGGCCTAGACTCCTCCCCCAATCCTGTTATCCTGTGGACATAAAAGTAGATGGCACCAGGCCAGCACTTGCCCTCCAACTTCCCTCCATATCTGCATCCCAAAAATAAGTAGACTTCATCTAATTCCCCCCCCCCAAAAAAAAAAAACAACAAAAAAAAAACAACACACTCTTTCTTCCCTGGGAGTTGATGTTCTCCTAATCACTCACACCCTCCAATACCATTACAAATAGGCCCACTAAAAGTACTGGGTGGGAGAGCATCAGGTACCGGGGAAGGCAGATAATGACTTATGTGGCTGGAATGTAGCCAGATAAGTGGCTGTATATGGCACATTAGTCATTTAGAATGCTAACTTTACATAAGGCAATCTAAATGGCTTTTGAAGATGGACCTCAGGATATATAATGTAGTAGTGTGGAGAAAGTGGTGTATAGTACACCCACATAGCATATACACAGCTGTCTCTGATGAAGCCAAGACTTTCATGCTTTCAATGTATTCCACAGCATTAGGATACCACACATGATAGTAACTATGATGTGTGTTCAGTTTAGTTACATTAAAACACACTGAAAGCTCTCTCAGATAATAGAACAACCAGGGGGCACTCTATAAAGTTATCCAGTAGTTCGTTTAAAACAAATCAAAGAAATTTCTTTTTCACTCAGCACATAGTTAAGCTCTGGAATTCATTGCCAGAGGATGTGGTTACAGTAGTTAGTGTAACTGGGTTAAAAAAAGGTTTGGATAAGTTCCTAGAAGAAAAATCCATTAACTGCTATTACGGTAATTAATAAGCAATAGTAGCTTGTGATCTATCTAATGTTTGGGTACTTGCCAGGTACTTGTGATTTAGATTGGCCACTGTTGGAAACAAGATACTGGACTTGATGGACCATTGGCGTGACCCAGTAAGGCATATCTTATGTTTTTATGTTCTGTAGCTACATGTGTGCTACTCCCACCCTATGTTTGCATTGCACAAGAGAAGCTAGGTGTTGGAAGCATATGTGCTCTCTGATTCTTTATTGTTACAGACGTGCGCACCTCCAGGCCTCAGGTACCAAAAAAGGCATGTCTTTCTACAAAACAACACCAAAAGTGAATGCCTACTACATGATACCTCTGGGAGCATTTTGGTTATACAATTTACACAGTGGAAGGCTTCAGAAAGAGGCTTGTTGTTGGCTCATGATGTCATCAGCTGACAACACATTCTCTTGCCTTTAGACTTTACACAGAGCTGACGAGAGTCTATCAGCACATCTGCCTTGTTGCCCATATCGACAAATTATAAAATGGACAACCACAACAGGAGACACATCCTATAGCACAGCAACTCTGCTATGTTGTCCACAAGTCATTGCAGCCATGTGGACAAGCAAGGTTCTCAAACCTGAAATGATCTGAGAGCTTGTGCCTTTGCTTGAAAAAGGACCGTTCTGAGAGCATGTCTCCCCTGAAGTCCTCAGCCTTTGTGCTTCAAGGGTGATCACATATAGAATAAAGACTATAACTGCTACTAGCAATCAGAACAAACAAACTACTCTGCAGAATTTCTATGTGCCTACATAAAGCAGGACACTATGACTAGCCTTGAGCTGGACAGGCAAAAGGACTTGTTATGCCCTGACAAGTCAATATTTCCCAGTGGCTACCTGTGACATGTCAGGGTAGATTAATAGCTTCTAACAAGCTCTGCCTTGGGTCCAATGAGGTGAACTTTTAGTTTTATCACATAAATGTGCTGATATTATCATCACTAAATAAGCTAGGACACATACATTTCATGGTGATTTTCTACACCATTTGAAGTCATCACCACATTCTATTCCAAATCCAACCTTCAGATAGTCAGATCAGCATCCTTCAATAGCTTCCTTGAGGGGTTAATATAACCAACATGACAGACTAAGAGCCAAGGCCCTCACCATCCATCTGTACATGAGAACTGACTGCTTATATAGGTGTAGCTGGACTCAGCTTTGTATGGTCTTGTGCAACCCCTAAGCGATATGCTAGCTTACAACGACCTGTGAGAAGTTTGTGATAGCCGCAATATTGGTCATGTGCTTCCCAAAAGGCTCTAAGTGAAGTCCTGCTATGTGAGCACTCTGATGTCAGCACTGCCTCAGAAACTGATGAGGCAGTACTAACACCTGTTTCTTTGGTGGCATGTGAGACAATGCATCTGATATACATGTGGATATATTCATATATACATGGATGTTAGCTAGGGTATGTGATTGATGCTTATAGGTGTCAACTAGCAGTTTCAGACTGTGCCTTTAAGCAGCTGAGCTACTTGTGAAATGTTTAACTTATACAGTAATTGGTTCTATGTCATTGGCCCTGCTGGAATTCCATCATACCTATGCAACTTTCTTCCCAACATGTGAGGCATAGAACAGGGTCAAAGGCATAGCTGAGGCTAGAAAAAAAGGTGCAAGCTATGCCAAGCTATGCACACTGTTGGCAGTTCTATAGACATGTTAGGCGAGACGTGACTCTTTTTGACTGACAATCAATATGAATACATTAGGACAGCCATATCTCTATATTGTTAGATTTATTTGAGGTCCTCTTTGTCTACTACTGTCAATTGCATCTTTTGATCTAGGATCACGATGTTGTCTAACTGGGCCAAATTGGTTTCTGTTACACCCTGACCCAGACAGAGGATTGGTGGGTAACAGAAAAATTCTGATGTGAGCAGCAAGGACCACTCTTCTGAGCTCCCTTCCATGCACGTGAAAGGACTAAATGACAACTAACAGTCAAAGTAGCGTTGTATAATGCTTTGCTGAAGTTGGCTGCCGGTCCATGTGATTTTCCTGGCTTCTGCTGGGGGACTTGGGGGATCCTGAGGTAGATCTGGAACAATGACTAATGGGATGCCATAACAAATAGCTAGATTATGAAATGCACAGCAGACAAGAACTATCTCTGCTACTCTGGGTAGGACACACATTAAAGTCCCTCCTGTTTTGTCCAAACAGGAAAATCTACTTTTGAAATCTCTGAAGATGCATTCAGTGACACAGAGGGTAGAAAATAAAGCCTCATTGTACCTTGTCTCTGCTGGTGCATTTAGAATAGCGATGTCTGTGAGAATCCAGGTCCTGCACTCATATCCCGAATCTCCTGCATCAGAAAGAGAATGGCTGAATCAATCACACCCCATGACTTTGTTATCTCTCTTCCAAACCACAGCATGGTGTAAGATACTAGAAGCTAAGCTATAGCTTGAAGTGAGCCATAAAAAGCAATTTTCAAACCCTAAATCCATGCCACATTTTACTGTAACCCTATCTGTATCTATAGCACTGTGTTATAGTGTGTCAGATCTTAACGAATGGAAAAATGCATCTGGGGTGTACACAAAATATGTACATGTCACTCACAAGCAAGCAGTTTCTACCTGGTTTTAGCAATCCTATAACACTGAAGCTGTACATTTCAGCTCCCATATGTCATTGCAGAAAGACATCAACCTTGTGGTATGATTGTTCATGTCCTTGGCTGTTCTGAAGTATGTCCTCCAGAAATACACATTTGTCAGGCATGACACGCTGCATAGGATTGGCCCAAATAGCACAGCTTCCATTGAACCTATGTACCGCTATGATGGTGAAAACAAAATGTGGCTGACATCATGGCTGTCAGAGAGGAAACACTGCAAAGAGGATACCAACATGAGCACTATTAGCTGAACACTGAAAGAGTACTTACAGGGCACACATGACCTGGGAGTCCCTTCTCTATGCACCCAAAAAGGTTTGGGTAGACAAATGACATTTCAACAGCTCCAAGAGAGAGGATTTAAACTTCTACTTGTTTTAAGTTGACAAGTTGAAAGTCTGTAGTGCTCATTCACACACCGACCTTAGGGGAAAGTGTTTTGTATGGATGCATAACATTAGCATGCCTTTACAGCATGGAGAGGGACATCTGGGCCCTGGCATGATGGCTTGTTGACCTAACTGTGCAAGCCACTTGTCATGTAACTGACACATGTCACTGGCGTTTGTTGTAAACACATAGCTGGAGAGGGATGATAGAAAGAAGCACCACTCTTACCTGTGAACCAACCATCACTAGATTCTAATTATTCAAACAAGCCAGTAAGTATAGGAATTATGCGCAGCTCCCAGGAACCTGGCGACAACATCAAGGATGTGCAGTGTACTGTCAAGGACTATTGATGGAGTTGAAGAGCTTTCTGTTATGGTAGATCTCCTCCCTGCAACAGGGTGGGATGATAGCTATATGAGTGCAGTTAATAGCTCCCAGAACATTTGGAAAGTTCACAATGGCACAAAAACCTCTCTTCAAGTCCAGCAAGTCCTGCCTTTCACGAAGGAATCTTATGTAACAATTAATGCAGCTATGTACAGTAATTATGACCTGGCAAAGATAGCAGGAAAAAGATTCTTGAGACATTATCTTGATGACTCTGACTGTTGTTTGGATTAAGCCAGATTCCATAAAATTCAGGGTGCACAAACATTTGGTGAGGCCCGGTATAGTGTGGGACCTTTCTGTGACTGGATCCAGATCCCCCTCTAAATTTTTTATATAATTCCATGATAGCCTGAAAGCTGAGGTGATACCTCATAACCACGTGGTCCTCTGGCATCCCCAACAAATGTGAAGCAGGTATGAAAGATGCATTCCCTGTACCATCTGCGTGCCCTCCTGCATGGAAATCCCTGATGTGGGCCAGCACGCTCCACCAGTGGGGCTTGAAGCTCTGGCTCTGGTGCGGGTGCTTACCTAGGAGGCGTTTGAACCTCCCTTACCTATTGTAGTAGTTGTTCTTGTTGTGTTGTTGTTGAGCAGTCTTAAACAGCCAGTATGCCACTACTAATATACTTCCCCCTAATCCTGTAGCTTTAGAAAGACAGGGCAGGCAACAAAAGGTATTTTTATTGGCCCACCAGGTGTTGTGGAGATATATCCTTGGCCCAAGGTGGAGTTGCCCTACCTGTGGGGAAGCCCCCACGGTTCCCCACCATCAGGAGGCAGAGCTGAACGAGAAGCAAAGGCTGACTGAAGCTTCGCTAATACCAGCCCTCATTCCCCTCAGGTTGAGCCCTTGGGTACCGGGGCTGGCTGGTCTTAGGTGGGCCTCCACATGGTTGATCCCAAAAAGATTGTCCAAGGCAAGGTGCCAGGAAGCACAAGAGATACAGGGTCCAACGGATTGAGGTTGAAGACAAGGCCTGTTCCAGAAGCATGGACAGACTGAAGCAGGCCAGGAGTCAAGAACATGTTAAGTCCGGGCTTATAAGTAGCCAAAAGCTTAAGAAAGGCCAAGTCCAAAGTAGTCAGCTGGAGGCAGGGTCAGGTTGAATCTGGAGTCAGGGCAGGTGACTGAAGACAAGGTTAGGTTCAGGCTGAAGTCAGGGCAGGCGGCTGGAGACAAGGTCAGGTTCAAGCTGAAGTCGAGTACAGGAACAGGAACAAGAACACAAATGAGCAACTAAGCTCACGACAGGAAGTGTGGAGACCTGTTGCCAAAGCGAAGACCGAATGGTGGAGCCTGCCTTAAATGTGAAGGCCTGGAGATGTCATCATCTGAGGCTGCATGAAGGTTTCCCGCTGCGGCCCCTTTAAAGTTAGTAAAGGTGCACACGCGCGCGCCTAAAGCAGACAGACTAGAACTAGGTGATGGCAGCATCTCCCCTTGACGCACATGGGGAGACCTGACTGGAACCGGAGGAGGCCATGAAGCTCCGGAAGAGTCTGGGAGAGTAGCAGGAGCGCAAGTGCGTAGGCGACTGCCTACCACTGCCAAAGAGGAAGGGCCAGGTCATGAGCCTTCCGCAGCGGGAAATTCAACCCCAGGGCTATGTGGGTGTGTCCGAGAAAAGGCCTCTTTTTAGCATGCGCGATATTAGCCATGATCCATGATAACAGGTATTGTCATGCGATTAAAAACTTTTTTCCACCCTAGTGCAAATCAAAAAGGTGTTGCTATATCCCACATTAAATGCAACATTGTTATGCACTATTTTTCCGCAAAATGCATTATTACTCCGTCATTTGCATAATTTTCCTGGTTTTGCATAATTATTTTATTTAAATTCTAATGCCAACATAATAAACATGGCATGTTTATCGCGCGCTAGACCCCGAGAGCAGCTCTTAGTTGGATAGAATTAATCCAGCTAAGTAGCAATTTTTGACAGGATATTCAGCAGCAGCAGCATAGTCGTGCTGCTGAATATATAAGGTAAATTTTATCTGGCCAACTTATCTAAATGTTTTGTATTTAATATATACTTTCTGATGCATTAGCATAGGATTAGCTTACTGCATCATGAGTTAACTTTTTTTTTACTGCGTGAGCAATGAAAATTTGTACTGAAGTTCAGCGCAAGTGTGCTGTACTCATTTCTTCCACATCAGGACCTTAGGCTGTAAGCCTTCTGGGAACAGGGAAATACCTACTGTGCCTAAAGAAAATGGCACAACATAAATCTAAAATTCAAAATAATAAAAAATAAAATAAACTGCTAATTTAATATACCATTTCTCAGAAAATTACTGTCATCTGAATTGATGAGCTGGGTTTTGAATAATATCTTATTTCTCTAATAAAGATTGTCTTTCTGAAAATACGGTGCTCACGGATAATGTCACATTTGTCCTAGCTTTGGTACAGCATAGATCTGCTGGATGATAACTACAGTTTTACTACGTTATGTTCAAATAGATAATCATAAAGCTGAAAGGATATATATCTTTTCCAGTACAATAAGCTTAAATAAATTGGTCCCTGACCCAAAACTATTACATACCAATTTTGTTTTACTAGGTTTTAAGAATGTATATTGCACAATTGAAGATGTTTTCACATTGATAATACTAAGTTCTGTTACAGTAAAATAATTTACAGTTTTACTCTGACCTTTCAATCTACAGATAAAACTAATTTTTCTCTTGCTTTTTTTTTTTTATTATTTTAGCCTATCTGGCTCTCATGTTCCAAGTGGCTTCCAGCAAGCTGCAGACATTTATTGCTGAGGATTTTGTTTACTAGCTATTAGCAGTGGATCCAGAAGGTTTAGCTGTATTGTTTAACTTGGACTTTGGGCTGCAGGATGCCACTCTCATCTGCTGGCCTTCTCATCTGGAAAGTTCCTTCTGCCGAAGCAAAAACCTTCAAATTCACTGTATTTGATGAATGCCATGTACTAATTAGCTGTTCTGTCAAGATAATATTAAGACAGCTAAAGGTGGGAGGTGTGACTACTCCCGGAGCCACAGACAAGCATAACACCTGTTCCCTTCACCACCATTTCAAAGGAAAGCTGTGCCTGGTGTTATAGCTAAGCCATATTAGTCATGATTAAAGAAGGGAAGGGGTATGTGCTGTGTGGGGGGAAATGGGGTCTGGGAGACAGAGGAAGCAAAATGCAAAGTTGAACAGAATTAATTAAGACATCAGCTGCAGGAGAAGGTATGAAAGTTAAGAGCAAGATCTCCAATCATGTCCACAAAGGAAGGGGTTCATCGGGAAAAGCATGATTTATAAAAAGGGGAGGAAAAGAGGGGAAGGGCTTGAGGCATTCATCCTGAAGCAGAGAAGATAGCAAACCTATGCTCATCTTTGTGGGTTATTTGGATTAGGATATGGTTCAATGGGATGACTTTGGTTAACGATAATACTATAGTTAGAAAGTTATTTATTTATTTATTTAAGTTAAATTCAGAAGAGTTAAGAATTGATCATGTTAAAAGGTAAAGTATGAGTAAGAGATGTAAAGGGTTAGGATGAACCAAAAAATCTGGATACCAACTGGGCTGGTAGACCATGGGGCAGATGGAGGTGCCTAATGGACAATGAGACTAAGAATGGTTGAGTTGCTCAGGCTAGCAGCCCAGCTGCTTGTAAATGAATGTCTGGTTCTATTACTCCAGACAGCATATATAGTAACATAGTAAAAACAGCAGAAAAAGACCAAATGATCCATCCAGTCTGCCCAGCAAAACTTTGTATGGTAGTATCACCCATGATTCTCTCAAGGGTAGTAACTGCCATTCCGTGCAGTTACCCTCATGCCTTATGATAGGGGTAATAATATTTTCAAGCCAAACCAAGCAACTGTAAAAACCATAACAAATTAGTGCCAACAACATATTTACTGGGTGAGGATCCTTCTTGATAATTCAGACAATGTTGCTCAATGTTCTTTGCTTTGGGACTTGGTAAGACAGGAAAGGGACATTCCTCTGTAGTTGGTGCATCACAGTATACATCACTCTGAGATGTATACCATCTGGTCCAGGTGATTTGCTACTCTTTAGTTTGTCAGTTTACCCTAGTACATATTCCAGGTTCACTGAGATTTGTTTCAGTTCTTCTGAATCATCATCTTTGACTATCATTTCTGACATGGGTATATCTCTATTCATTAATCCAAAGTAACTTCATTAATTGTGTGCATACACAATCATAATCTTCCAAAGAATTATTTCTTAAATTATTTTTAAATCATATATGATTATGTTAACATAGGACTATCATAATAAGCACTCCTGGTCATCTGACCTTCATTGCTTTACTCTTAATCATCAGTCCGAAAATTATACAACTTATTTTTATGACGTTATTTTATTTTTTGCAATAAAATTAATTCATTTATTGTAATGGTTGAGTTCAAAGTCTGTTTTCATTATTCCGACACATGCCAGAGGAGATTCAAACCCAAGGAAGATGATGAAAGTATAAGTGGTGAGTGTACGTAATTATTTATTGTGCTAGAAGCTGTATTCTATTTTAGTACTAATTTTTTAGTTTCTTTATAGATTTGACACATGAAACCAACATTGGTTGAAAGTTCTTATCCTCTGATGCAGACATGAGTCTTGAAACATGGCATATGTCGGAATAATGAAAACAGATTTTGAACTCTACCATTAAAATAAGTGAATTCATTTTATTTGCAAAAAGAAAAAGAAGTCCTAAAAATGTATAATTTTCAAACCAATGATTAAGAGAAAGCAATGAAGGACAGATGGCATATATATTATGAAGTTATATATGATTGAAAAATAAATTAAGAAAGAATTATTTGAGAAGTTTGATTGTGTATGGGTATATCTCTTACATCTTCCTCAGTGAATACTAAAGCAAAGTATTAATTTAGTCTCTCTGCTATGACTTGCTCATCCCTAAGAGCCCCTTTTATGCCTTGATCATCTAATGGACCAATTGACTCCCTCATTGGCTTTTTACTCGAATATACCTGAAAAGGTTTTTATAATTAGTTTTTGCTTCCATGGCAAGCTTGTTTTCAAATTCTCTATTTGCCTTCCTTATCAATGCATTGCATCTAGCTAGTGCTTATGTTGTTTCTTGATTTCTTCATTTGGATCCCTTTTCCATTTCTTGAAAGATATTCTTTTAGCTATTATAGCCTTTCAATTCTCCTAGGCTCCTGAGATACTGCAACCATGGGAACAGATTTGCATGTATTTGCATGCAAATCAACCCACTCCCATATTCATATTACACTGGAGGGATGTAACACTCAGTAATTGAAATACTATGCCTAGGAATGTGCACTGATTTTTATTTCGTCTCGTTTTGGGTCGTTATCTGTAAGATTTCATTTTTACAATGGTTTGTGAGGTATTTATTTTGTGTTTTCCTACTTTCAGAGTTAGTGCTCACTAACTGAAAATGTTACCAATCAGTTAAAAAGTGTCAATTTGGGAGGAATTTGTTAGCTAGAGGTATGGCTCTGCATTCTATTGGCTGTCTCCTTAGTTACCAGTACTTGTTTGTGTTGCTGTGATTGCAAGATGGTATTTGTAGGGGTAAACAAACAAGTAATGTAATTTTATAGTATCAAGTTCTAGTAGCAAAATCATGTAATGCAAATGAATATTTAGAATTCACCAATCCTTTTGTATTTTAGGAAATGGGCCTTGACATTTTGGGATATGCATACTTTGAATTCCCCTGGTGTGAGTCTGTGTGTTTGGGTGGAGGGAGGGGTGACTGATGAGTGGAGAAGTGACTTGGGTGAATATATGGAGTGATAGGTAGGAGAGAGTCTGGTTAGGGTGGTAAATGTGAAAGAGAGAGGCAGCCTGGTGTATGAGGGGGGTAACCTGTCACCCCAATACAGTTACCCCAGTCACCCCCCCCCACACACACACACACACATACACCAGGCTGCCTCTCTTTACCAATGTCACCCCATACAGTCACCCCAGTCACTTCTCCTCTCATTAGTCCCACTCCATATACAACAGGCTGTCTTTTTTTTTTTTTTACCAATCACTACCCCAAGAAGTCTCTCTCTCACCAGTCACCCCCATACAGTCACCCCAGTTACTCCCTCTCTTGCTAGTCGCTTCCCACATACCAGGCTGACTCTAAATAGTCACCATCTCAACCAGTTTCTCTCCCCCACCCATCACCCCCAAACCATCACCTCAGTCACTCTCCCTCTCACCAGTCACACCCCACATACCAGGCTGCCTCTCTCTCACCACTCACCACTACAGTCAGTCTCTCTCCTATCTGTCACCCATATAGCCACCACAGTCACTCCCCTTCTCAGCAGTCACCACCCCAACCATTCTCTCTCTTATCTGTCAGCCCAAGTTCACCCCATTCACCGCCTCTCACCACTCACTACTCCAATCAGTCTCTTTCCCACCTGTCACCCTATATAGCCACCCAGTCACGCCCCCTTTCACCAGTCACCCCCACATACTACGCTGCCTCTCTCTCACTAGTCACCACCTCAACCAGACTCTCTCCCACCAGCCATACATTCACTCCAGTTACTTCCCCTCTCACCAGTCATCCCCCCACACACCAGGCTGCCTCTCTTTCTCCAGTCACCACCCCAACCAATCTTTCTCCTGTCACCCAATATCATTCACCCCCTCTTACCACTCATCACTCCAATCAGTCTCTCTCCCACTTGTCACATCATATTGCCACCCAAGTCACTCCCCCTCTCACCAGTCACTCTCACCAGTCACCCCCCCCCCCCACAAACAGCAGGCTACTTCTCTCTCACCAGTCACCACCCCAACCAGACTCTCTCCCAATGACCATCCCATACAATCACCCCAGTCACTTCCCTTCTCACCAGTTACTACCCCCCCCCCCAATCCAAACACACAGACAGACACCAGGGGATTTAAAAGTATGCATGTACCAAAATGTCAGGGCCCCTTTTCCAAAATGCAAAGGGATTGGCAAATTCAAAATATGTATTTGCAATACATGCTTTTGCATTTGCTGACTAGAAAGTTGATGGTATTAAATATTTTTTATATCAATTGTTTGCTTATGTTCTTTACCAGGCACTGGCCATCCCCCCATAACTACCACCTTGCAATCTTGGCATCACAACAAGTAACTATGGGAATGCATAACCATAACTCTAGCTAACAAACTGTTCCCCCAATTGTCACTTTTTAACTGATTGCTAACATTTTCAGTTAGTGTGCACTAACTATAGTTAGTGAGTGATAACATCTGGCTAGCGCACTAAGTCCCGTTTGTGCACACTAACACGAAATACAAATTTTTCTGAAATGTCATTTTTTTTGTTTCATGGTGCTTCCGAAAAGAGACAAAATAGACAATTTCTTTGTCATTATCTATTTTGTTTAAAACAAATGCACATCTCTATGCGCTATTGTTGCATTAATGCATTTACCACATGCTAGCTGTAGTTTATCATGTGGTAAATACCTAACGCAGCTTAGTGAATAACCACCCAAGGCCTAGATTCATCAAGCTTCTGTTTTTTCACAGTAGGGATCCCACTATTATGGGGGGGGGGGGGGGGGGGGGGAGAGAACATGGTGAGCAGCCATTTAACATGACGGCAGCCCCAACCTCACGGGATCACTATCATCATAAAGGGCCACTGGCCCCCCAAAAAGCTGTGTAAAAATGGGGGGGGGGGGGGCGAGCAGGGGTAAATGCTAACCCCCATTTCAATTTGGGGCCAATGATTGAGGCAGCCACAACTCCCAACAATATTTTAAAACATTGAAATTATGCATGCAGTGGCAGTGGTGTGCTCCTCGAGGTCCAAGCCCCAAACTATACGTCCTCCCAGCCCCCTCGACAAGAAGATCCCCATCCCCTGCCCACAGCCCCACAGTGTGAAATCCCCCTCCTCCTGACCTCCAACAAGTCCCAGCCAACCCTGCTACTCCAGCACCCCGATGTTAAATCCCGCTGACCCTGCCCCCTGTCCTCCCTGAGATCATGATTCCCCACCCCTTTCCACCTAGCCCCCCAGATGTGAAATCCCCCTCCCCTAGCCCTCGACAATAATACCTAACCACCAGTACCCCAGGCCACCTGATGTGAAATCCCCCTTCGCCGCCCCAGCAACAAGATCCCTTTCTCCCTGCTCCCCACCAGTCCCTGATGTGAAATCCCTCCTCCCCTGCCCTTGGCCTCCTGACAACATGACACACCCACCCCTAACAAACTGCCGCCTGGGCCCTCGACAAGAAGACCAACCCACCCTCCACCCCTTTGGCCCCCCCAAAGGCAAGATACCCCTGCTCCTCTCCAGAGTCCTATTTCCCTTATCCTGGATCCCTCATCAGGGACGGATGCATCTTCATACTCATCCCAGTCGGTACCATTTTCCAAAATGGTGCTGACCTGAGCTTGCCCCAGTCAATTGACTGGGGAAAGGTCCGTGGATAGGATCTTTGCCATTCGGGCACAGTGCGGTAATCTTGCCTTGAGGAGGACTAGCGGAATGGGGGTTGGGTGGATCTTGTTACAGGGCTGGGTGCAGGGGGAGAGGGGATTTTGCTTTCGGGGGGCCAGGAGGTAGGGGGTAGATGAGTTAAGCTGTTGGGGGGGGTCCAGGTGTAGAGGTATTTCACATCAGGGGGCCTGGGGATCTTGCCTTTGGGGACAGGGGCTGGGTGGGTCTTGTTGTTGGGCAGGCTGGAGGTCATGGATATTTCATATTGAGAGGGCTGGGGGGCAGGGGGTGGGTGTGTCTTGTTGTCAGGGGGATGAGGAGGTGAGAGCAGAGAATCTTGCCTTTGGGTGGGCCAAAGTGGTTGGGGATGCGTGGGTCTTGTTTTTGGCAGGCCGGGGTCAGGGGAATCTTACATTTGGAGTGGCTAGTGGTGGGGTCTGGGTAGATCTTGTTGTCAGGGTTGCCAGGGAGAGCGGGAAGCTTGGAATTCAGTGGAGCCACCACTGCCACATACACAATTTAAACTTTTTTATTTTGGGGGATTGGCAGCCCCTGGTTGAAAAGGAGGTTGTTTTTTTTTCCCCCATCTGCTTTAAATGTGCGGCGGGTGCCTCAGGACCTGTGTTCCTGCCGCACATCTAACACTAACCATGGAGAAGTTGTTATTTTATCACAGCTGACCACCTTCTCGGTCAACCACAATAAAATATTTGCATCAAATTGACAGTAATTACTTTCTTTCCATTCATTTGCATTACTCATGCATTCAAAACACATACAAAGGTCATTGATATAGGGGAGGGTATTTGGATGTACTGCATAATATATGCGAGTTAACAAGTGTTACAGCCCTAACATGGTTTGATGAATGACCCAGTAAGTTTGTATTTAAGGCAATAGAGGGTGACTTGACTAAGGGGGTCATTTTCAAAAGTCCCTTTTCGCGTGCGATCACTAAATGGGGGCGGAGTCGGGGCAGAGTTGGCCCCAGAAGAGGAGGAGTCGGGGCGGCACCGGGGCCGACGCTGCGCAGACAGTGCTGACAGCGAAAGGTAATGACCTTTATCGCCGCCAGTTTTGTGCTGAATAACTACACCTTTTATGGTGTAGTTATTCGGTGTGAAAGTCGGCAGCCAACGCACCGCAGTGGTGCGATGGCTGCCAGCTCTCGCAGGCCCGCTCCCCCCCCCCCCACTTCGCCCCTCTGCCCCCCATTACTGCCGGATTTTCTAAGGTCTGTGACCTTAGAAAATCCTGCTCTAAGGTCTCAAGGAGCACCAAATGGGAAAATGGGATTTCAATTATATATTATCTGGCTAACCACAAAGCTACTAGGCTACTGTTGTGACCAATAATTTGTGGCTGTCTTTAAAATGAAGACCAGCTATTTCCATTAAAGTGAATATTTTTCTAGCACTGCAGTAATGATGACCAATTAATCAAATAAATATCTTTGAGATCATGAAAACTATGCATACAGTAGACAAAGAGGATGTTATTAAGGATGTTATTAAGGATGTACTTTCAGTTGATAGATAAGGATGCACCAAGCTAGAAGTTGTTATTTTTAACCTACAAAAGCATATTAATGTTAAAATCAAACCACCTAATATGTTCCTAACAAACAGGCTTAACTTACACACTTAGTTTATTATTTTAAATTGTTACCGTACTATGATGGCACATGATTAATTTGTAATCTATACCACCCATATTTTTCATTATCGTGCCCTTCTGTAAACCTTTGTGATGGTTATCTAACTTATTGACGGTATAGAAAAGTTTTTAAATAAATAAATAAAATAGGCAATGTCAATGATATTGCTTATTTTTCCAAACCAAAATGATAAAACAATTCACAAAATATCATATTTTTTTAAATTTTCATAGGAATGTTAACTTTTAAAGGGGCATGCGGATACACATTCATGCAATGATTTTAAAACATGCAAGCACATACACAAATATATTATAAAATTGCCTTGGGGAGAATGTGTGAGCCTAAGGGCCTCATTTTCCAATATCGCATTGGTAACGCAGTAGGGGGCGAAAACATTAGCACAATTCATGATGTTTTCCCAGTGCATGATGATTCTTTGGGTGTTTCATCACAGGCCACGATAGTTCTGGACAGCCTGTTTCAGAGAGAGAGAGAGAGAGAGAGAGAGAGAGAGAGAGAGAGAGAGAGAGAGAGAGAGAGAGAGAGAGAGAGAGAGAGAGAGAGAGAGAGAGAAGCCTTACTATAGTGCCTATGCCCTAGACAGGTATTTTAACCCCTATGGGAGGGCCACCTACTAACTCGGGGTGGGGATTAGGTATGAGCGTCGGGGGTTGGGGGCCACTTTCGCATTCCACATGAGACCTACGGAAAGAACAGTGGTCTCTAGTGAAGATTTGCTGGCCGTCGGAGTGAGGAAACTCACTCCAAGAAGAGATTTGGGCTACGTTCTCTCCACCTAGCTTGTTGTTGCCCAGGTAGAGTGTCCATCAAGCTAGGTGGAGAGAACATTGCCCAAATCTCTTCTTGGAGTGAGTTTCCTCACTCCGACGGCCAGCAAATCTTCACTAGAGACCACTGTTCTTTCCGTAGGTCTCATGTGGAATGCGAAAGTGGCCCCCAACCCCCGACGCTCATACCTAATCCCCACCCCGAGTTAGTAGGTGGCCCTCCCATAGGGGTTAAAATACCTGTCTAGGGCACAGGCACTATAGTAAGGCCTCTCTCTCTCTCTCTCTCTCTCTCTCTCTCTCTCTCTCTCTCTCTCTCTCTCTCTCTCTCTCTCTCTCTCTCTCTCTCTCTCTCTCTCTCTCTCTCTCTCTCCAGAACTATCATGGACTGCAATAACCCTTTACTTGCTGGTAGTGCAGTCTGTAAATTTGAGGGTTGTAGTTATTAGCCACTGTTTTGCAGCACACGATAAACTGGTTCCCGCTTTACATATGCTCCGCCCCTGAATACCAAATTACTAATTCGCACATGGTAAACTGCTTGGAAAATGAGGCCCTAATTTTGCAAGTAGGTGCACCCAACCCCATAAATTGGATTTTGGCCACATATGTCAGGGAATTTTATAACTGGCATATGTCCACACCAAGACCAGTTTCACCAGTTTGTCCACCATTTTGTCCAATGTAGAGCTAGGTTCTCCCAACCTCCCTGGTTTAACAGCCTGTACAGCTCCCAGTTACCCCAGACCCTTTAAACCCATTAGGAACCCCTTAGGAATGTTTGGGGTTTTGTTTTTTTTGGTTGGTTTGTTTGTTTTTTAAACTTATACCTCCCCTATAGCAGAAGTAAAGTTACATGGCACTAGTCCTGGGCACATGCCCAGCTGCTTAAGTATTTGCACATACATCTCTTGTCCCTGCCCTGGAATGCCCATGCCTTGCCCAAACCATGCCCAGATCATGTCCCTTTTTGATTCTGAATGAGATGTGCATGCAGTAGGAGATTCAGACACATGCAGGCAGCTTCTAAAATATGGTGGGTGCATGCAAGCCCTACATGTGTGCACATCTCCAGATTTTGCCATGTGCTGGGCTTTTAAAATCTACCTCTTAATATGCACTATTCAATTAGTGCACACTATTATAACTCAAATATTGTACATGATCTCAAATAGTGCACACTATGTCCACATAGTGCGCACTAAATAAAATAATGTGTTAAATGAAAAATTTTAAAAATAAAAGAGAAACTAATGAAACACACAAAAAAAGAAGGTAAATCAATTTAAATGATATAAAATTAAAATGTTATTGATGTACACCCATAGGTATTGATTGTGATTTGAAGAAAGCTGATAGCTCACTAATCTGCTGTAACATTTATAGTCTGCATCTAGCTCTTATAAGAAAAGCACTTTGAAATAGAAAAGAACAGGCTTTTATATTAACATTAAACAATATAACTTATTTGCAGTGATATTTTTAGATGAAGTCTTAGCTTTTCTGCTTCCACCTATATGCTTTTCTGTGCTTTATTAATCCTAAATTAATAAAGTGAACAAGGTATGATAGATATATGATATTAATAGTACAATAATTATGCCTGTACATAAGATCTTTGACTCTTCCATGCAACTCATATTCCTATGGAACTATCAAGAGAAAAATGATGAGACTGGATAATTTCTAGCTCCAAAATTCTAGTACAGGTATCAGAAGAAAGAGACTCAATAGCATAAGAGAGGCCAAGTTCTGCATGAAATTGCAAAGCAGAAAAAAGATATCTAGTCAAATTTATATCATGGTATTCTGATGCATTTATAATTCAAAGAAAAACAGTAGACTGACAGCTGATTCTAAAACTTGCTAGGAAAGGCTAAAATGTAAGTTATAATAAATCAATGTAAAATTAAGAACTGACACAACACAAACAGATGGCTACAAATAAAAAATATTTGATATCCACCCTAGACTACTAATTTCTGTTCATATTACATTCATCAATTTGTATTTAGAGTAGATACACCTGTATTTAATTATAGTATTTGTAATGTTCATTTTTATTGGTTTCTTGAATTCTCAAGGTCATAGCAAAGCCTTGTAGCTTTGTGAATGGAGGATCTTATAGCCAATATTAACTTCCCTCCAGTAAGTGGTACATTCCTTTTATGTGTGCCCCATTGGATCTGAAAGAAAATTCTGCCAAGAAAATAATGATGACTGTGAATCAGGCTAATTTATGTGTGAGAGAAACATGTGTGGACAATGTAAAGAAATGTGTGGTCAATTTCCAACGTAGCCATATTTCTAGAAAATGTCTTCTTTAGGAATCACTTTTCAATAAACAACTCTTCTGAACTTGAGTTTTGCAGATCTGTTCATTGAAAAATGACTCCTGAAGATTTTCTCAAAATGTGGCCACCTCATGTCCTCCATATTTGTTAAATGATTGCTGCAGCTATTTCAGCTAAGTAATCTTTAAATTGCAGTATTTTAAACAAATAAAAGTAAACAAGTTTAAAATATTGTGAGGAAAAGATGATATTGATGAAACACCCACGAGATCTGTCGTAAGGTAACCTAGTATAAAATTTACCCCTCACCTGCTTTAACATTTTCAGACAAGCAAGAACATATTTTTGGGATTGGTTTGTGTATTGAATGATTGTGAATTGTTCATTTCCATTGTGGGGGATTGTTTTCTTAATAATGGCATTATCAAAGCATGGATGCCAAGAAAGGAGAAAGTAAGGATACATCTTCCTCACATCTTGACTGAGAGAGGGTTTTGAGGGTTTCTGGAAGCAGGGGAGAGGGAGAGGGGATTGTAAGGGTTTGAAGGGGTAAGTGGGCAGTTGGACTCCCCTGACAACCACTCAACATTTACTTTTGGCTGAGTGGGAAGGGAGATTCAGCAGGGGGATTGGCAGTACATAACATTTATTTGAAGGTGAGAAAGAGGAGGATGGGAGGATATTTCCTCCTGTGCTTGTCTGTTCTCTTCCACTAGTGGGAGATGGATTTTGTAGGTCTAATTCAAGATTGCTATTTCAGCACCTAGATTTGACTGGCCCAGTTAGGTGGCAAGTGCTGAAAATAAGTGCTAGCATCCTAATCCCATTCTAGAGCCCAACCAGAAAATGACCAGTTAACTTAAACAATCTAGTGAAATTTAATTGTCTAAAGTTAGCTGGTTAGCCTGGTTAATCTTCAAAGACTTAGAAAATTATTTAGCTGGCTATATCCCACAGACTATGGCCATCTATTCTACAGTTCTACTGTGAAAACGTGCATCACCATTATCACTACCACCTTAAAAGGTGGTAATAATAAAGGAAATACTCACTTAATATAGAAACATAGCAATGATGGCAGAAAGGACCAAATGGTCCATCCAGTCTGCCTAACAAGCTTGTGGTAGTATCTGCAGCGCCATGTAGGTTACACCCATGGTGGTTATCAGTTTCTCTAGAGCTGGGACAAGAGGGGGGGTGTGGGGGGAGCAGCTGCCCTGAGTGTGAAGCCCAAGGAGGCATAATCAGCAGGGTTATTTTTACCTGAGGGCATTCATAAACACCCAAGGCTCTGCCCTGATATATTAGCCGGTGTTCAGAATCTCAGGTAGCAGTGAACAGCCCTCTGCTACCTACTCCTGCCCCTCCCTTCCCAGGTAGCATATAAGGAACAGGATGGAAAGTGGAAGGTTGAGCCTAGAGCAGACAGAGCATAGTGCAAAGCAAAGAAGAGCTGTCTGTTCTCTAATTCAGCCCCTCCTTGCTACTACTAATACTACTTATCACTTCTATAGTGATATTTGACATATTTATTTATTTATTTATTTATTTATTTATTTATTTATAGTTTTTTATATACCGCCGCTCATCAAAGATATCACGTCGGTGTACAATGAACAGGAACTTACGCCGGAGCGTTATACATTTAACAGGATTAAATAAGCATTATACATTTAACAAAAGTAAGAATATATATATTTGAACATAAAACAAGTAGAATCTTTTAAAACAGAACTATCATTTAGGATTAACTGAGCTGAGTTAAACAGAGCTGGAAAGTAAAGGGATTTTGGGAAATTAGGTGTGAGGTTAGGGACAGGTTAGGAGATGGAGTTATAAATTAGGGGTGATAAGAGAGGGGAGAAAGCGCTTCAGGTGCAATTAAGAGCAAATGTATGGAATGGTATTTACAGTAATGGCATAAAAAAGGGGAAATTAGAGATAGTGTAGAGAAAGGGGGTGTTGGGTAAATAAAGCAGGGCATATAAAGGGGAAGAAAGACATATATATTTCAGGTATAGGCATGTGTAAATAACCATGTCTTGAGTTTTTGCTTGAAAGTTTTGGGAGATGGCTCAAGGCGCAGTTCAGTGGGCAAGGTATTCCATAACAATGGGCCAGCAAAGGAAAGCTCTCGTGCTTTGGTGGAGGCATGGTTATATAGTTTGGGTGAGGGGTTCTGTAATGTGGCGAGGTATTGATTTCTGGTAGGTTTAATAGAAGTTTGAAATTGCAGTGAATTATTAAACCATTTCATTTCAGGATTGTGGAGAGCTTTATGGATCAGTGTTAATGTCTTGTACTGTATGCGATATTGAATGGGGAGCCAGTGAAGGTCCTTCAAAACTGGCGTAATATGTTCCTTTGAGTTTGTGTTGGTAAGGATACGGGCTGCAGTGTTTTGCAGAATTTGTAAGGGGTGGATGGCATTTTTAGGTAGGCCTAGGAGGAGTGAATTGCAATAATCTGTTTTGGAAAACAACATGGCTTGTAAAACTGTCCGGAAATCAGATGCGTGAAGCAAGGGTTTCAATTTTTTGAGTGTATGTAATTTGAAAAAACATTCTTTAAGGAATATGCAGTGCTGTCTCCCCCCCCCTCCCCCCCCCCCTCATGTGCAGGGAGGAAGGGAGTAAAGCCAGAGTAGATATCAGGACAAAGAAAATTTTAGCTTTGTCTGCACATTTCTATTTTTATTTCTTAATCCCTTATTCTGTATTTGGTAAGGACATGTGATCTGTAGGTATAACTAAAAGGAAGTAATCTGCTAGATTACAAGGGTCTATATAGGGATCTGTAATAGTTCAGCTTGTTCAGTTTTCCCATTAGAAGGTGCATTGGGGCAGATTTTCAAAGGGGTACACGCGTAAGATATGCATGTACCCCCCGAAAACCTGCCCCAAGCTCCCGCTGTGCGCGCCGAGCCTATGTTGAATAGGCTCGGCGGCGCACACAAGCCCCGGGACGCATGTAAGTCCCAGGGCTTTCCTGGGGGGGGGAGCGTGTCGGGGGGGGGGGTGCCGGGGGCTTGACGCGGATGACGCGTCATCAGGGGGCATTCCGGGGCGGGGCAGCGGGCATGGTTCCGGCTCAGTGGCGTTCCAGGGGCATAGAGGCGGCCTCCCGACCGGAACATGGCGCGCCAGTGCGCGCAAGTTATGCCTGCCTCGGGCAGGCGTAACTTTTGAAATAAAGGTAGGGGGGTAATTAGTTAGGGCCGGGGGGTGGGTTAGTTAGGGGAAGGAAAGGGAAGGTGGGGGCGCCGGAAGGAAAGTTCCCTCCAAGGCCGCTCCAGTTTCGGAGCGGCTTCGGAGGGAACAGAGGCAGGCTGCGTGGCTCGGCGCGCGCAGGCTGCCGATTTTGCGCAGTCTGCGCATATCTTTTAAAACCCGTCTTACTTTTGTTTGCGCCGGTTGCACGAACAAAAGTACGCGCGCGCGTACTTTTTAAAAATCTGCTTCATAATGTTCAAGCTGCCTGCTAAACACAGCAGGCTTGTAATATCCAAGGGCTAAACCAACTTGTTTTTAGTGAGACTAATTCACGAACAGGTAGATTTTTTAAAAAGGTGCGTGCGGGGAAAATGTGGGTGACGCGTGTGGCAGGCCTTGCGTGCGCCGCATGCATTTTAGAAGGGGCCCGGCTGCGTGCGCGTAACTCCTGTTACGCGCAGAAGTGCCGGGCCAAGGGAAAGGGGCAGGAAGGGGGTGGGAAGGGGCGGGGTTGGTGGCAGCTGCCGGTACATTTGCCGTTGAACTGGGGAAGGGACTGATGGCGTGCGCAAGTTGCTGCTGCTCCAGCGACGTGCTCACACATGCTATAAAATCACCGTGTCCATGTGTGCCGGCCGGGAAGCGTGCGCTCGCACCTTTCAAAATCTCCCCAACAGGGCCTGGTAATGGAGGAACATTGGATCACTGAAGTGACCACGTAGTTTAAATGCTTTTCCCTATGGTGAGTAGTAAAGGAAAAATTCCCGTTCATCCCAGCCAGCAATTTCAGATATCTTCAACCAATGTGGTATAAGTGTCTTTTAATTGATAAATGTAGGTATTTATCGGGCTTTTTTTTTTTTTTGGCACTCTGTCAAAAAATCATAATTGATGCATTCATCAGACACTGACGCTGACATGATTTCCAAAATATCTTTGTATTATATATATGCATGTGTGTATATGTGTATATACAGTATACACACACACATATCTATATCTACATCTATATACAAAACAAGTTTAATATTTAAAAGTATGATGTCCAATTACATGATTTATTTTACACAATTGTTTTGGGAAGGCTTGTGGTGGAGACATACTGACTTTGAATTTAGTTATCAAAATCTCAGGGGAGGGTTATGGGCCTAAATATTAATTGGAGGGGGGGGGGGTGGCTGAATGACCTAGGAAAGTGATTTTTAAACCTGTCCTGGGGGACACCGAGCCAGTCAGGATTTCAGGATGCTGCAATTAAGAAGTTTCTGTAAAAGAAGGGTCAGGTCTGCCTCAGAGCCTGTAGGTACATGATGGCTCACAGGATCAGTGATGATTTTATTTATTTATTTATTTATTTTTTGCAATTATGGCTGCTGCAGCTACAGAAAGATCTACAGTATTGTAGCCCAAGGAGCAGGAGGGCAGGAGCGACATGGGAGAGAAAGGGGGAAGGTGAAGGGAGCTGCAACTGGGCAAGGAGGGAAAGGGGAACCCAAGGAAGGAACTCCTGTTGGGTATGAGATTGGGAGCAGAGAGAGTGGGGGCTGCTGGGCAGAGGGTTGTGGAGAGAGAGAGGTCTCCTGTTACTGAGCAGGTAGTTGAGAGAGAGACGGGGCTGCTGTTGGACAGAGGATGAGAGACTGCTGCTGGGCAGGGAGTGAGAAAGGGAGAGGGGGGGAAGCTGCCAGAGAAGGGATGGGTGCTGCTGGTCAAGTGTTGGGTTGATGAGAGAGAAGGAATACTGCTGTTTTTTAATTAAGTAGTTTTAATTTTTTATAGAATTGATTTTACTGTATTTTATTTGTCTATTCTGTTTTGTTTTTTATACGCCATATTGTATAATTTATTGCTCTTTATTTAATTTTGTTATTTATGTTTTTATACATGGAAACCGTTGTGATGGCCAGTCTGAACAACAGTATATAAGAGCTTAATAAATAATAATAAATAAATAAGGAATGGAAGGAAGATGAGAATCTAGGGAGAAGGATTGGGGAGGAGAGAAAGAAAGGAATTCAGTGCAAGTAGTGAATGAGGAGAGAAAGGGGAATACAGGGTGAGGAGGGAGTGGCAGTGAAAGAGGGATGCAGAACATATAGTTGGGGGGGACGGACAGAAAGAGGAAGGCCAGGGAAAGCAATGGGAGGAGAAAAAGGGGAAATAGAGGGCAAGGAGTGAGAGGCAGAAGGGGATTCAGGGCACAGGGAAAGGAGTGGGGGAAGGGAAAGAGAGGGCTGCTATGCTGGATCCAGAACCACATGAGGGACAGCTGTTCCTTTTGCTGCCAAAGGAGAGAGCGCTGTGCTGGAACAGCCACCCGTAAATTGAGGGGGAGAGGGATGTAATTCTGAAAAAGCTGTCCTAGCACTGCCTTCATCAGTTTCAGTTAGTCATTGAGACATTGGATGAGAATAAGGAGGTAATGATAAAAGAAGAGAAGCTTCAAAATGAGGTGTTTGTTCAGAGGAATAATACTAGTAGACAGGCTTTCCCCAGGTTTCTACTATTAATAATAGGCAGTAAATATGATGATTGTGTAGCCAACACGAAATTGATGATGGTATTAATAGTGATGCAACAAACAACAGCAATTTGCTATGACCAATTGTAAAAAAATTACTCCTGGGCAAGTTTAATTTATGAAAAAAATTGACAAAGAATATCCCTGAGATGTTTCAGTTGCAATCAGTAGAGCTGGCTTTGCTACCACTTTGTTGACATTCATTATCTTTTGCTTCAAATACAAAGAAAAGCTCAGGGCTGCGGTAGTGTTATGTCAGTCATGCCCTAATAGACTAGAAGACTGTGTTGTACCGGTATGATTTGCACTGTCAGATGTTGTAAATATGCTGCAGTACAAGCTTCACCTGCCTGATACCACTGCTGTCCAGGCTAGTGCCTGCTGCTATTCCTCCTATCACTGAGTGGTTATTGTCCCTCTCTGAGTCTCCGCTTAGATACTTGGACTGCTCCGGAGCTTTCTTTCTATAATTTCACCAGTTCCATGAGCAACTTTTTAGATGCACAAGCTAATCCGTAACTAAGGAGGAAAAGACCTCATCCATTAAGTATGCACGTGAATATTCACTTTAAGCCTATTAATTAGTGAAATCATTGGTCAAAAAACCCCATTTCCTATAATTTTTCAGTTTTTTACCATTTTTTTTAATATAAAACAAAAACTATGTTTTTCTTACTTTCATTCTGAAATAGCCAAATTGCACTTATTTGAAAATAGTCCAAGCAACCATGGCCAAACTATGCAAAAGCAGAATTAAAAATTTAAAAATTAGGAATTTTTAATTGAAATAAAATAAAAATTATAGGAAGTGGGTGCTTTGGACCAATGATTGTACAAGTTAGTAGGCTTAATGTGAACATTCACGTGCATACTTAATATCTGAGGTCTTTTCCTCCTTAGTTACAAAATAGCTTGTACATTTAAAAATTGCTCATTGAATTGATGAAGGTTTTATTTGGCTAGTCATTCATTACTAATCCTTCAGCTGTCTCTTTTTCACGCTTTGGTTCTTTCTATACTTGTCTGCTTAAGACTGATACATGCGGCACAACATCCCTGTCTCACTAACCAACGTTATTTTCCTTTGGCAGAGTGTGCAGGAATGGGAGCAGCTGTCAGACCATGAAGACTCAGATGAGCTAAAGTCTTCTGAAGGAATCGTTGCATCTCCACAGGAACTGCTGTGACTCGGTACTTCAGCTCAGTTGCTATAAAAATATATGTTTTTTTTCTCCTAAGTGGAAATAATAATCCTGAAAAGCACGGCTGCCCTTGAGAGAGAGAGAGAATGTGTGTGTTTGTCAGCACAGCAAAGGCTTATGTTTTTGTTTTGTTTTTTCTTTTCTAGATATACTATCTGAGATTGAAAATGTTGTCCTTTTTAGATGCCCATTTTCTTTCCTTCATGTTTCTACTTGAAACCCCTGGTCTCCCATGATCCTGTTGGCCACAAAATCCAACTCTTTCCATGGAATTGATTTTAATTGGTGGATTTGCTACAAGTGACCAAGGGCTAAGGTATTTAACAGCAGCAGGGGCTGCTTCATCAGTCAGTTTTACCCTATGTCCTCACCCATGTGCACTGAATCTAACCATTTGAAAGCAGAGTAACACAGCAGCTATGACTTCTCTTCCTGTGCATTTTGTGGCCAGATAGTCACTCTTTAAATTACTCTGCACTACAGTAGCACCCACAGTTCAAAAATGTGACTCTTCAGCTCCAGACAGAACAGGAAGAGGAAGCAGTCCAAGGTGCTGCACTGCTGCTGTTTTTCTCTGCTTTCAAGAGTTTTGATTTGGCACACGTGGGTGAGGATGGGAAGAGGATTTCCCTATGAGTATCACAGGAGACCTGGGGATGAAAATTAGGGAGGAGTTATGAATGGGTGGATGGTGTGCATGTGTACAGAATAAGGGGATAAGAAGGGATATGGAATGTGTGTGTGAGTGAGAGGATTAAAGGTTGTATGACTGTATGTGTAAGAATGAGTGAGAAATTGCAGAAAAAAGAGGATGATGGTGAGGGGATGGAATAAGGAAGGAGATTAGAGGTAGTGTGCAGTGTATATGTGAGAGTGCATGAGTGATAGGTTATGGGAGAGGAATAGGGGTGAGGAATATATGTGCATGAGAGTATTAGGAGTGGTGTGGAATGTATGTGAGGGGGAAATGAGAGAATGTGGAATATATGAGTGAGAAAAGGGATCTTAGGTGCAGGGCAAGAGTGGGTGTGTGGGGAGTGAGTGAGGGGATAGGAGGGAATGATTGGAGGTGCTTTGGAGTATGAATGAGGGACTTGGATGGGGTGCGTATTAGGATTTATAGGTATGTGGGACTTGGGCCGAGGTGAGAGATGGTACCACCCAGAGGGAGTAGCCCTGTGAGCCTCACCGTCGGGAGGCGAGGTCTCAGTGGATGTCAGGCATAGCTGTGGAATAGAGTCTTTATTAGAGAGATAGAAAGGCACTGCCTGAGGAGCGTGGAGTGCAGAAGAAGTCACAAAGTCTGTGTGGTGGGGTATACCCAGAGGGAATACCTTAGTAGAGGAAATCAGGCAATGGTCCACAGAGCGGTGTACACCAATGAGGTTCTTGTTAAGCGGTTTCGGTAGTAGTCTGTAGCGCAGGATACATCGAAGGGATTCCTCACTTAGAGATGATACGGTAGTGGCCCAGAGAGGGTTTCCCACTAGAGATGGTACAGTAGAAGTCCACAGCACAAGTACACCGGAGAGAATTCCACACTAGAGATGGTACTATAGTGGTCCATAGAGTCAAGGTACTCACAGTAATGAATGTTCCAGCAGAAGTCCCGAGGAACAGGGGTAGGCAGTAGTCCAAGGTAAGAAGGCCCTCCGAGGAGCGGATAGCCAGAGACGAGGAAGGGCCCCCGAGGAACGGGTACCCAGAGCATCTCACGCCAAATGTGCAGGAACTAGAACGGGTAGTCTATAGTGAGCGAAGCGGATTCAGCAATGAGGAAACTCGTTGCCAAGTCGTCAATAGGCAGGGTCAGCCGGCTTAAGTATCATGGAGTGAAGATATCATCCGGAGGGGACGCCCCTGAGGTTCCCACCATAATGAGCTTAAGACTGGCCCGAGCGCACGCACCTAAGTGATCCCGAAGGCAAGATGGCAGTCAGCAGCGCCCACGCCATCCCGGGATCACCAGTCAGGTCAGCGGTAGCTGGTGGAGGCCGCCACTTTCCCCAATGGTGTTAATGCAGAAAAGAAAGAGGTGAGCATTAGTGGTCACAGCTGTCTGCGACCGATGGGCATAACAGTGAGAATGAGAGGGAACTGAGGAGCTGTGGGGTGGGAGCAATCAGAGGATCGTGTGGTGCGAATGAGGAGATGGGAGTGGTGTGTGTGTCATGAGTGAGGATCGAAGGGGCTTGGGATGTGAATGAAGGGAGAATGGAGTGTGAGAGAGGTGGAGGGTTGATTTTAGGTAGGTTTGTGTGTATGGATCATGGCTTCCTTTCCTGATCCCAGATCCCTCCTTTCTCCTCCTCCATTTTTGTTCTCTCTTCCCTCTTCCTACATCTCCTCTTCCCACCCCTTTCTTTCTCCTCTTTTAAGCATCCTGCTTGAGATTTCTTCTTCATTTCCTCCCCTGAGATCCCCTCTTTCCCCATCCCCAGATTCTTTTCCTTCCTTTCTCCCCAGCACCAATCACTAATATCCCTTTTCCTCGAATAAAGAACCAAATAAAGTGGATACAGAAATGTCAGAAAATGATTATTTTTTAGCAAGAAAACATTATATTCAATATAAATGTGTGCATAATTATGCAAATGTTCCACATAATCATCACAGAGTTTGAAATATCTACCACATAATATGTAAACTTTGCCACAGATTCTTGAGAAATCTGCTGCAGGAAACCAGGGCACTGTCATCTTCTACATAACAATAAAGTGATGAAGGTTTAATCAAGGAACATATGTGATGTTTGAACAGGAAATGATTAATTTAGATTTGCTGTCTTCTTCTGAAGTGACTAATGGAAGTGTTAAGTGTCTGATGAGACTACGTAGTAATTAACTTTATATTCCTTTCACCAAAACTTTACAATGTATACCATGAACTAGACTATACTCTCTTACCTGCCATGCCATGTGTTTGATATAATTTTTGGTACACGTATTTAAACATGTATATGTTATCCTTTGTTGGGAAGTTCTGCTTCCCAAGGGCACACAGACAAATTTTATCTCTGGATTTGCTCTGCCTAGTGCTTCTCCTTTCTCTCTTTGTCTCATTAGGTGGGTCCTTTTGTAGGGGAAAGTTTAAGCTTCTGTCCTAGGTGGTGGTGTGTATCTAGCTCCTTCTTCCTTAATAACTTTAATGCTGTTGCTGGGACAAACAAACAGGACAAGGTACTGGGTGTTCAAAATAAAAGTTTACTGATTCTTTCAAGCTAAATCAAAGTCAAATTTATCCAAATGGTCGATATTACAGTTGTCTGGTTTACAGCTATTAATCTTCCTTTGGGTATATGTTTCCTTTCTCGCAGGGTCCTGAGGTTAGGTTTACACTGCTCTTCTCCATGCATAAACTCCACCAGGGGACCAGGGAGAACCTACATGTGGAGATTCCCCTTAGACCCAGAAACATCCTACCTGATTCTAGTTACTAATTCCCGATCACCCAGCCTGTGTCCTGGTCCCTTTGGGTGGAGGGTCTGTGGAGGGTCTCCATGATCTTGATTTCAGTGGTCTGTGAATTCTCTGAAGGAAAAGTCTATGGTGGACAGGAACTGGCTGTCCCAGCCCTGTTTCCCAGTGAGGAGGGTTGGATCAAAAAACCTACACACAAACAAATTGGGAATACATTCTTATTTTCAAAAAATCTCTCTGTGGCTAAAGTTAAGTAGAGATGTGCTTCAAGTAAACATTTTGTGTTGGGCTTTGTTTTGCCCCCCCCCCCCCCATGGGAATTTTGTTTTTCCCGTGGTTCGAGGTTTTTTTTTTCGGAGGCCCTGATTTTCGGGTTAGTGCGCACTATCGGGAGTTAGTGCGTGCTAACTCCCATTACTGCGCACTAACTCCCGATAGTGCTCACTAACCTGGCAGAGTTACACAAAAATGCATTTTTTCCGAAATTTCAGAAAAAATTCAATTGTTTTTTGGTTCTCCTGAACCATTCCGAAGTAGGCAATTTCGTTAACATTGCCTAATTTGGGAAAAACGATTTCACATCCCTAATGTTACGCTGTCACTGGTGCTTACCTCTTCTAGGGAGTAGAAAAAGGCTCACAGGTCTCTAGCCCTTGTCCTTTAGGTCTGGGGGATTGCCTTCTCCAAAGGGGTTCAAGGTTTAAACAACTGTCCCAATCTCAGAAATAGGATAAGTTCTAGCCATCAAAAATCCCTTGCTGGTAGTGCTGCCACTGGTGCTTGCCTCTCCTTGGGATTAGAGGGATGGGATTGGCTATATACCTCTCCAAGGAAGCAAATGTTTTTTCCAGAATGAAAATCCAAAAAGGAATCCAGCAAAAATGCATCTCTTATCCAAAAATGAGGCATGCCCACTCAGACAGAGCTTGTACCAAGGGCTAACTAAAAATGACCACACCAATCTTACTAATCACCTCACTAACAGGCCAATACAGAAAAACGTGTGGGAGAGCTAGTGAGCGCCCGCTCTCCCGGCACGCACACAGGCCACTCTCCTGGGCGCGTGATTCGGGAAGGTGGCCTATGCAAATTAGGGCCCATGGTAAAAGGAGCGGCGGCTGTCAGTGGGTTTGACAGCCGACTCTCAATTTTTCCAGCGTCGGTTCTCAAACCCGCTGACAGCCACGGGTTCGGAAAATGGACACCGGCATAATTGAGTTTCCGTCTTCTGACCCACGGGCCGTGTGCCGATTTTTACTTTTTTTTTTACTTTTGGGGCCTCCGACTTAATATCGCTTTGGGCAGGCGTTAATTTCTGAAAGTAAAATGTGCAGCTTGGCTGTTTAAGGGGTAAAGCTAGTGTGTTGAAAACGTGCGTCCAAACTTGGGCTAACAGTGCGCTCCACCTGGGCTAACAGTAGCCTGAGAGAACCAATCACAGCCCTCCAGGTTGGGAGGGGCTGAAAAGGAATGAAGTCTCAGTAAGATGTTATTTTCCTGAAAATGAAACTAGGGCCATCTGGTGGTGGACCAGGGGGTCTGCACATATATTTCATATTTAGAATCTATTTTCCATTTCATTTTATTGCATTATAAAGACCACATCCCATTTGATAAATGCAAAAAAGGACATGTTTTAGTTTGTAATTAGGGCAACCTTCTTGATTCCTTGCCCTTCTTGTGCTGACATCAGTTTGTGATCATGTTCGGTTTGATTCTTCTTCCTCTTTTCCAGATGTGCGACATCAGCAGAGCTATGCACATTTGAAAATTAGTGTTTGGATCATGCATAATGTTTTATACTGTTCGTGGGAGGGTGGGACATCCTAAAACATTATTTAAAGGGAATGTGAGCGAAAGTTTCAGGATTAGAAAAGCACAGCTCAGAATGACTGCATAACACAGGACCTATGTTACATTTGGCTGGCCTTGGGGCAAGCCCATGGTCGGCCTCATTCACCTCGGTTCACGGCAGGGATGCCATCATGCTTCTTCCTCCTGGGCTTCCTCTAGTTGCAGATGTGTGGTGCGCACTAAAACTTAAAGGGCCCACAGTGAGAAAAGCTCTGCAGCACCCTATAAAGACATCACTAGCCGGATCCAACTTAGCACCGTTCAGCCTACTACCTGGCCCTTCAGCAACAGGTCACCCTGCTTTTTATAATTGTTGCTCTTGATCATTCGCTCATTCATTATCCTGGTCCATGTTCCAGTTACTGTTCCTGTCCCTTCGATCTAGCTTCTGCCCTTGTCTTGTCTCGATCCCTGCCTAGCTCCCTTCTGGATCCTGCCTGGCTCACCTCTGGCCCTGCTCCCTGGCCTTGGTTCTCTTTCCTTACCTGACCCAGCTTCTGTCACTTGTCCTGTCCTCTACTTTCCCTTGCTCTTCAGAAAGACTCCTTGTGGTTGACCTCTTCTTGTTTGTGGATTTTGCTTGAACAGTGCCTGCCCCGATTCCTGCCAGGTATCCATCCTGGATCACAATTTCACTGGTACACCACCTGCCCTGACCTTTGGCCTGCTTCTGTATTTCTCTGCTTAAGCCATGCCAGCCCCAGAACCCAAGGGCTCAACCTGCAGGGAAAGGAGTTGGTGCAAGTGAAAACTAGCACTTGTCTCCAAGCTAGTCTGGACCAAGGGTCCATCAAGCCCAGCATCCTGTTTCCAACCGAGGCCAAACAAGGCCACAAGAACCTGGTCTCAATGCCAGGGGCTCACTGACTATCAAACTCATTATCTATCCAATAATAAGACCCTGATTCACTAAGCTTTCTTTCCCTTAGACAATGGATGGGAGAAATGCCTTTGTGAATTAGGATCTAAATGCATGCACAGCATAATATTTAGATGTTCAATGCTTTGAAAATGGCAGTAATGAGATTGTGCATCTCTCATGCCCATTTCTGTGCATTTAAACTCAGGGCCTTACTACTTTTCCTTTGGTGCTCTGAAACCATATTCGGGCAGATTCAGTAAAATGTGTGGGAGAGCTGGCACTCCTAGGCGAGCGCCTGCTCTCCCGATACGCGCCCAGGCCACTCTCCTGGGTGCGCGATTCTGTATGCAAATGAGGGCCCGCAGTAAAAAGGAGGCACTAGGGACACTAGCTCGTCCCAATCGCCTCCTTATTGGCAGAAGCGGCGGCAGTCAGCAGGTTTGACAACCGATGCTTAATTTTACTGGCATGGGTTGGTGAACCCACTGACAGCCACGGGTTCGGAAAATGGACGCTGGCAAAATTGAGCGTCTGTTTTCCAACTCAGGGGCTGTGGGCAGATTATTTTTTTTTGGGGGGGCCTCCGACTTAATATCGCTATGATATTAAATCGGAGGGTGTACAGAAAAGCAGTTTTTTCTGCTTTTCTGTACACTTTCCTGGTGCCGGCCAAAATTAACTCTTGCTTTTGAGCAGGCGTTAATTTCAGAGTAAAATGTGCGGCTTGAGCACACCGTACTGAATCGGCCTGCTTGTAAGGTCTCATCAGAACGCAGCTCACCCACTGATTGTCTGGGATAGCATAATACTATCTATGGAATGTTTACTTTCAAAATATGAGTAGATTTTATTACTTCATTTTACATGAAGATAAATTCACAATGAAAGTTTGAAGACTCATGTAGGTTTTTGTTACAACAAAATATAGTCACATATTTGGGATTTTATTTCAGCATTCAGAATTGTGCTCTACAGCATCAGCTATTTCAACCAGAGGGGTATCTACCATTATTACATCAGCCCTGTTATGTGAAAAAGGAGAAGATTCCTTTCATATGCATTGTTTTTATAGTTTTTTCCCTTAAAGAACTGACTGAGGCAGTCCTGGCTTTGTCTCCTTGTATCTATTAGTTCGGAGTGGACTGGCTCAGCCTGTCCCTGACGGTATGTAGCCATCTGCTAACACTAATACCCGACAAGAATCTTAAAATTACAGCAGCTACAGTCCATCTGTAGAGCAATTTGTTCAAACCTAGTCGGTCCATGTTAAAGATGTGTCACAAAGCCTCAATGCAGTCTTCTGCCGGAACTAATCATTTTCAACTGTCTTTGACCATATTGACACATTTAACACACAGCTGTTTCTTCTGCTAGAAACTGTGATTTTTATTGACCACAACTATAAGAGCCTAGGGATATAACTCTCCAAAGCAGAATCTGTGGCTGGATATTAGAGGCATCTAGCACAATTATCTCTGAAGTAGCCAAATAAACCAAAAACCAGAAGATTAAAGACTTTCTACAATAATGCCAAGCAATAAAATCAATTTTATACTTGCTAGATAGTTTATGATTAGGAAAATGCAGAACTAGCTACTTCTCAGTTTCTATAATTTTTGACTTGGTGAACCTATTAAGTGTTCAAAAAGTGAATAGTGATCAGGCATGGGGTAGAGATGTAATATTCTCTCCAGAAGTTTGACATTAATGGAAAAAATTCTAGGAAGAAAGGAAAAAATAGGGAAATAAATAACTGCATTTGAGTTCAAATCAGTGTATAGTGTATACATACATTTATTACATATTTTAGCATGAATAATTATGAAGAAATCTGATATACAAAATAATTTATATAAAAAACAATTTTACAAAAATAAACAAATATATATATACACTTATGCAAAATAAGACAGAGGATATGGAAAAGACAATGCATTGTCACAACTGTTAAACATGTGGAGACATATTTTCACCATGATAAAGCTATTTCTGTGAGGTAAAGAAATCACACTATGTAATTTATACCTTTATGCCAGAGCTTTCCAAAGTGTGTGTCGCGACACTTTACTGTGTCACCTGAGGTGTGCCGGTGTGTCGCGCAAGCCCGGTGCACGTGACACACCGGCAAGTGCAGGGACCGGGAACCCATGGCTCCGAGCCAGATATGCTGCATCTGGCTCGCAGACAAGTATCGCCACACTTTCCTGCTGACCCAGCTGCTCCCCGGTCCTCCTCCGCCCGGGCGGAACGTGGCAGGACAGCTGGAGTCAGCGGCACCGGCGTGCTCTCTTCTTCCCGCCCCCCCCGGAAGAGGAAGTGGAGAGTATCGGGTGAGTGCGCGGCAAGAAGAGGCCAGGCTAGTGCGCTCGGCATCGGCCCGAAGAAAAGAAGACTGCAGCGCGGCTCGGAGGAAAATGTTCAACCGCGGCCGATGGGACTCCGCCTCCGCGAGGGCTGAAAATGAAGAGGTTAGCGTTGGGAGGAGGCTGCTGCTGCTGCTGCGAGTTCCCGGGGTGGGGGGTGAGAGAGTGAATGAGCGAGCAACTCGCGGCAGCAGCAGCAGCCTCCTCCCAACGCTAACCTCTTCATTTTCAGCCCTCGCGGAGGCGGAGTCCCATCGGCCGCGGTTGAACATTTTCCTCCGAGCCGCGCTGCAGTCTTCTTTTCTTCGGGCCGATGCCGAGCGCACTAGCGTGGCCTCTTCTTGCCGCGCACTCACCCGATACTCTCCACTTCCTCTTCCGGGCCGCGGGGCCCTATGTGTGTGTATGAGAGAGTGAGAGATTGCATGTATGTGAATGATTGAGAGCCTGTACATGTGAAAGAGAGTATGTCTGGGATTGAGAGCCTGCCTGTGAGAGAGAGAGCATGAATGTAAGTTTACCATTGGGTACCTGTATGTGTAAGTTTGTGATTGAAAACCTGTTTGTGTGAAAGAGTATGTGTGTATGATTGAGATCCTTTGTGTGTGAGAGAAATCATGTGTATGTATGATTAAGAGCCTGTGTGTATAAGTAAGAGAGAGATCATGTGTGTCTGTGTGTGATTGAGAGCTGGTTTAGGTGATGGAGCATGTGAGTATGTGATTGAGAGCCTGTGTTTAAATGAGAGAGAGAGACCATGTGTTTCTGTGTGTGATTGAGAGCTGATTTAGGTGAGGGAGCATGTGAGTATGTGATTGAGAGCCTGTGTGTAAATGAGAGAAAGAGAGGACGTGTTTGTAAGCATGTGAATGAGAGTCTGTGTGTGAGAGAAAAAGACAGCATGTATGTGTGTGATTGAAAGCCTGTGTGTCTGTAAGCGTGAAAAGATAGACAGCATGTGTGTAAATGTGTAATTAAGAGCCTATATAAGTGAGAGAGAAAAAACATGTGTATATGTGAGTACTGAGAGCATGTGTGTATAGGTGTGTCATTGAGAGCCAGTGTGAGAGAGAGCGCTGGTATGTGACTGAGAGAGGAGAAAGTTCCAAGCAAACCACCCCTCCTCCTACTAATTCAGAACAATCTCAGGACACCTGGATATCAAACGTTCCCAGGTATGCAGAGCAAAAAAATGTTTGTATCCTTATTATTTTTCATTACTGGGTCTTTGTGTCTGCTATTTTGAAATATTTTGTTGGTATCTGGAAATGTTTTATATGAGTTTTTAATTATTGGATATTCCACTCATCAGCTGTTTCGAAATATGTTCTTTTTGTTAGTACAGTTTTACTGCTGATGATTTTATATTTCTTGATTTGTTTTATAAGGATGGGTGATGTTTCTTTTTTCCTTTGTTACACTGCATACAACCTCTAGTTTGCTAGTAGACTGAATTACTGTGTCCCGAAATTATGTTTGTCTAAAAAGTGTGTCACCAACATGAAAAGTTTGGAAAGCTCTGCTTTATGCATTTTCATTTTATAAAAAAAAAAATCAACTTCTGTTTCATATTGAAATTTCAAAATGGCACCAGCTAGAAAAGAATAAAACAGAACTGTCATTTCTTTACTGCTGCATGTTAAGAAGCATCTAGACTTTTAACATCTGAAAATTTTGATTAATTTTCTGAGACATTAATCTGAAAATAGTTTTAGGTGTACAACTCATTTACTCATTGTCTTCTAATTCACTTATGTTCTGTTCCCCAGTTGGTTCAGTGGTCCGTGTTTGCTCCTAGCCTGTCTTCTGCTTCAGGATTTGCTCCAGCAGGAGCACAGGCCTAGTACCAGACCTTTCACTATGCCGGGTTCCTGCTCAGTGTTCCTAAGGTGTACATAACTGGGCAACAGACCTCCAGTGGCTAAGCCCAAGCATTTTCAAAACTAACGAGCTAGCACTTCCTGCTTACTGCTTGTAATGCCCTCAAGGGATATATCCTAGTACTCCTGAGCAGGATTTATTTGTGCTTCCTACTTGTTCAGTACCACCGAGCTGCCAGAAGTCAAAGTTTCAGGCTCCATATACAGGCAGATTAGGGAAGCATGAGAGCAGCTACCCTGTGAGCTGCACAGCATGTTTTAAGCAAAGATCAGCAGCCAGAAATGCCAGCCTATGAGTTTTCAAAATGTTGCCTAAGCTAACACAGACTATATTTAATATAACAATATAATTTTTTTATTTATATTCAACCCTTCATGACACTTCAAAGCAGATTACTTTCACTTTTTACATGCGCAGGTCCTATTTTAAAATACCCGGCGACGAGCATAAAGCCCTAGGACGCGTGTAACTCTCGGGGCTTGCAAAAAGGGGCAGTCTGGGGGTGGGGCATGGGCAGGGCAGTCCAGGGGCGGGGCGGAGATGGGTTCAGAGGCCTCCGACACAGTGGCCATTGCCGCTGTGTCGGAGGATCGCATGCCGGCAGGCTGCCGGCAGGTGCAAAAGGTAAGATAAAAGTCAAGGAAGGGTTAGAGTAGGATTGGGGGGGGGAAGGTTAGGGGGAAGGGGTGGAAAGGTCAGGCTAGGGGGAAGGGAACGGGGGAAGGCAGCGTGGCTCGGCATGAGCAAGGTGCACAATAATGCACCCCCTTGCGCGAACCAACCCCCGATTTTATAACATGCACGCACCTGCGTGCATGATATAAAATTGTGTGTCCATGCACGCACATGTCTTAAAATCTACCTGAGTCTCAAAACCAGGGGTCTACAAGGACCCCCATTTCATCCCTACGATGCCCTTAAGTACAAGCAAGTTCTCACCGAAAAGATTGTATTTATGAAAAATCCCCGTTGACAGATCCTGACCCAAACCCTCCCCTAGGATCCAGCCCCTTCCCTCCACCTATCCTCATCCACTCCCAAGATCCTCCCTTCAGACAACTGATTGTGATGGTGGTCTACAAGGGGCCCAGAGTGAGCCTTACACTACCGGGCCCAGCAATCGCCATTTTACTAAATGGCACCAGCCAGCCCTTTGCTCCATCATGTGTCAAAGGCTATTTTTTAACAATGAGGAGGGGTTGGGGGGTAAAGTTGGGACCTGTAAGTATGTTTGTTTTTTTTAATAAATATAACCTTTTCTGTAGTACTTGGCCGCCTCCTGAGGTTGCAGGTGGGTGGTACAGAGGGTCTCCGAAGACCATTGGATTGTGATGATTGCCTTGGAAACCAGTGCACACTGCTTTCAAATACACAAAAGCTATAGAAGAAAAACAGGAAAATTTTGGGGAGTTTTCTAGCATTTAATTTAAAATATGACATAGACAATGTCATTGATCTGTTTTTTTTAATCTAAAGCACAGCCCTATTAGATATTGCCCTATCCCCCGAGGGCTTACAATGTAAAGGCTCTATTTACTAAGCATTTTTCCCATAGACATATAATGGGAGAAAACCTTTAGTAAATAGGTCTCTACATTTGTACCTAAGCAATGTATGGTGAAATGAATTGCCCAAGGTCATAAGGTGCAACAATGGAATTTGAACTCTAGTTTCCCTGGTTTATAGGCTTCCCGTCCACTCAGCAGCTACACTGTGGGAAATATAAAGAAATGTGGTTGTAATAAATTAATCGTAAAAGACATTCCAATGATAGCAGGAAGAAGAAAGAGAAGAGGTGAGGGTGGTTTGATGAGTGATCATAAGGTGATATATCCTGCTAATGTCATCTTTTGCTTCTATGAATTCTGACTTGCAGAAATGAGAATTAGTTCTTGAAAGCTAGTCAAGAAATGTATTGCTAGTCTAATTAAAAGGTATCAACATAGTTGTTTTTGTTTTTATTTGTTAATCTTTATTTCTGTGCATCAGGTAGGTTAAAATGGCTGCCAAACATCTAAGGGGAGAAAAATAGGCAAAAGATGCTGGGGAAGAGAAAAGTGGAGAGTTGATTGAGGCCATTTAAAACAAATCGGAAAAAAATATTTTTCATAATTAATCTCTGGAATTCATTGCAGAGGATGTGGTTATGGCTGTTAGTACAACTGGGTTTAAAAAGTTTTGAATCCTAAAGAGAGAGCCTAGCAAATGCAGACTCTGAAGAGTTAAAGCAAACAACTATTTCTACCTTCTTCGCATCAACCCCGAAAGAGCTGGGAGCGAGAGCCGCAGGAGATCTGGGTGGAGCGTGAACACCCATGCCTCAGACTGAAGAGATTTCGCTTAGCCCCGACGCGCCTGAAATGCCGTCCCAGCCTCAGTGGGAGAGGCGGAGTTGAAAGAGCTGCTGCAAGATACCGGAGAGCAAAGATCTCACCGGGAAGGAACAGCTGCAGCAGAGGTCGGAGAAAGCCCAACACTGGGAATATACATACCCGCCGCTTTGGAGGCTCATGAGCTCGCAGCACTGTGGGAACATGGAAGGTACTCTGTAACGGGGGCTGTAGATAGGGGTGAGTTACCTCAACTTTAACTCCTTTTCTGGTAAGGCCAAAAGCAATTACTAACGAGGCATTATGGGAAGCACTGGCTGCAATTGAGAGTGCTATTGTAAATTTTTCAAAAACAGTAACTGTGGTTGCGAAAAATTCAGTTGAAAATGAAGGAAAATTGCAGGTTCAAGAAAGGAAAATTGGAGCTGTGGAAGAAAAGATAAATTCATAGAAAATCATCATCAGAGGATGTCTCAAAAGGAAATAGTACAAGATAAGAGACCAGAAAACATTGAAAACTCCTTGAGGAGTTTAAATGCAAGGGTAACAAATTTTCCACTAATAGATCATATTACACCCTTGGATCTATTTAAAGAATATTTGAATAAGATCTTAAAGATTCCACAAGAAGCAGCCCCTCTGATAACTAGAGTATATTTCCTACCACAGAGAAATAGAGAACAACAGCAACAACAGCAACTGAATGTGTCAGCGTTACTAGAGTTAAATACTATAGTAATGAAGAAATTACTACTAGAGGAACACTATTAGTAACATTCACATTTATGACAGAGCAAAATAACATTATTAAGACTGTTTTTTCGCAATAGGCAAGAACTGTTTTGAGGACAAAAGACATGGATGTTTCCTGACATCACGAGGCCTACCCAAGAAAGGAGGAAGAAATTATTGGAGATGTGAGACGAAGCTGTGTTAAAATGTTCAAAGTTCACTTTAAGATATCCTTGCAAGTGCATTAGCAAGTTTCAAAGTTTTTCCTACGTGTTCTTTGAGCCATCACAGCTCCGCTTTTTTCTTAATTCTCACCCCGAACCGACCCATACAGTTCAGAATGGCAATGAGTAAGGGTTCCATCTGGTTGCTTGATATGCCTATTATTGATTACAGATAATGTTCGCTTTATAGTTCTTTATGTACAAACCCGCACTTTAATTTCTTTTTCTATAGGATATTAAAAGAAATATTAGGGGAAAATTTGTTGTAAACTGCTAATGATGTTTTTTACCTTGTAATACCACTCATCTATTGTCGCAATGTGTAAATTGTGTAAAATTAAAATTCAATAAAAATAAAATTAAAAAAAAAAGTTTTGAATAAGGTTCTTATAACTCTAACCTTCTCTGAGCTGAAAGTGTCCCTCTTAAAGTGAACATAAGAACATAAGAAATTGTCATATTGGATCAGACCAAGGATCAATCAAGCCCAGCATCCTTTTTCCAACAGTGGCCAATCCAAGCTACAAGTACCTGGCAAATATCCAAAAACTAAGTATATCTGATGCTAGTAATAGGAGTGGCTATTTTCTAAGTTAACTTGATTAATAGCAGGTAATGGATTTCTCCTCCAAGAAATTATCCAATCCTTTTTTAAACCCAGCTACACTAAATGCACTAACTACATCCCCTGGGAAGAAATTCCAGAGTTTAATTGTGCATTGAGTGAAAAAGAACTTTCCTCAATTAGTTTTAAATATGCTACATGCTAACTTCATGGAGTGCCCCCTAGTCCTTCTATTATCCAAAAGAGTAAATAACTGATTCACATTTACCCATTCTAGACCTCTCATGATTTTAAACACCTCTATCATATCCCCCCCCCCCCCCCTCAGCCATCTCTTCTCCAAGCTGAACAGCCCTAACCTCTTTAATCTTTCCTCATAGGAGAGCTGTTCCATCCCCTTTATCATTTTGGTTGCCCTTCTCTGTACCTTCTCCATCGCAACTATATCTTTTTTGAGATGCGGCGACCAGAATTGTACACAGTATTTAAGGTGCAGTCTCACCATGGAGCAATACAGAGGCATTATGACATTTTCTGTTTTATTCACCATTCCCTTTCTAATAATTCCCAATAGTTTGCTTTTTTGACTGCCGCAGCACACTGAACCGATGATTTCAATATGTTATCCACTATGATGCCTAGATCTCTTTCTTGAATGGTAGCTCCTAATATAGAACCTATTGTGTAACTATAGCATGGGTTATTTTCCCTATATGCATCACCTTGCACTTATCCACATTAAATTTCATCTGCCATTTTGATGCACAATTTTCCAGTCTCACAAGGGCTTCCTGCAATTACCTCACTCGTCATATTTCTTTCCAGATCATTTATAAATATATTGAAAAGTAAGGGTCCCAATACAGATCCCTGAGGCACTCCACTGCCCGTACCATTCCACTGAGAAAATTGTCCCATTTAATCCTACTCTCTGTTTCCTGTCTTTTAGCCAGTTTGTAATCCACAAAAGGACATCGCCACCTATCCCATGACTTTTTACTTTTCCTAGAAGCCTCTCATGAGGAACTTTCTCAAACACCTTCTGAAAATCCAAGTACATCTCAAGACAATTAGATGAGATTTGGCTATTATTTAATATAAATATAGTGTGTAGTGATATCTTCTTATTTTAAGACCTGTGAATGATTAAAAAAAGAAAGGAAAGGTTAAGAAAGTAATGAGTTTATTGTTTAACTATTACTACTTATTTATTTTCTATCAATAAAAAATTGATTAAAGGATAATTGATTAGCTTCAAATATCCCTTAACCTATTTTCTAATCTCTTCTTTCCCCTTAACTAGCAGGAGAGACACTGGTTCTGTATACTCTTTAATTAGTATTTCTAAAAGATTCAATATGGAAGAGGGATTTGTGCACATGCCCCTTTATATATATGAGTGTTCCCCCTCAGTTTACCCTCAGCCCTTGGACAAATTTAATTGTGTGGGTGACCCTAATTAAAGGTGGTTTACAATCAGAAGCAGGAAAGAACACCAAGGTACCTAAAAAGACTAGTGAAAATGGCACCAAAAGTGACATTAATAGCCTAAGTCTACATAAAAAGTCAAAGGAATATCAGCTTTGGAAGTTCTATAAATCACTGTGAAAGGAGGAAAAAAAGCAGCAAAGGTGGGAAAAACTCTACACTTTAATGTTAAACATGGTGATAAGTTGTGTGTCACAGTGCTTAATTGTAATGGCCAAAAATGCTAGTTGTTTTTTATGATAAGTCAAAATGAACTGAGATTGCTGTCCTGCTGATTAAGCCACCAGTGAAACTATAACAGTTGTGCTTCTGTTCCTGTCTATATAAAAAAAAATAAATCTAGGGTTATGACAGCTAGACAGGAGGTAGCAAGATCCTTATGCTGGTAGTAGGGGTTTAGGCTATGAGGGCTACAGGCTCAGAAAAGAACTTTCAGCAGCAGGAGTCTTTTTAATCATTGGTCACTAAGAGATATGTTATAGGTTGCTCCCATGTCTGGGAGCTAACAAAAGGTACACTTATCTTGTGCAGTGTAATGTGAACCTTCCAGTTCAATTTTTACTGTAAAGTCCATAGATGAAGTCCATGCACCAAAGGGAAACCGGCTAGGTGGAGATTTCCGACAGTGTCTAACACTCGGTGTTTTGGAGAAACCTCCTTCTTCAGAGAGTCGGATGTGGTTCTTGCCGGTATCAGGATTGTAAGTTCAAAAACAGAAAAGTGTACAAAATAACCACAAACAACGTCTGAAAGAATGGTATCTATGTTGGAGAAAAACTTACATTTATGTGGTGCCCTTGTGTCACTGTGACAAACGTTTCTAATTGCGCTGTAAAAGATAATGCACATGAAAAATAAAAGAAGGTGATCATACTGGCATTTGTGTGATGATATATACCTGAAAGGCTTTGGCACTCACTTGCGCGATGTTACAATAACAATCTGCAGCCCCGCTGTGAATTGTCTATCAGCAACAGCGGTATGGTCAAAGACACTGACATTTAAAGAGAAATAGCCCACCAAAAACTCGAATAACTTGATTGAGGAAGTCCATATATGGTCATCTGCATCATCAAGATGCCATCTTAGTTTATGCGTGTAGGTATTCAGGCTAAAGGAAGTCCAAAAATGGGCATCTACATCATCAGACGCCATCTTGGATGTCAAGCGACTACGTTGGAAATCTCTACATAGGTCCAAATGAGGACCTTTACGTCATCCAGCGCCATTTTAGTTTATGCACTTTAAAATCAAAGCCTTACGAATAGACCCAACGGGGCATCTGTTGGATTGCATCAACAATGTGTTTAAAGAGGGACGGATAAATAACTGTGATGAAGATGGATAAATAACTGTTATATTAAAGTAAACCATTCCACTTTTTCGTTTAAACCCATGGGTTCTACTGATTGAAGACGGTAAATCCATTGGTTTTCCTTATAATTGAGTATGGATGATCTGTTACCTCCCCTCCATGATGGAACAACGTGTTCCACAATTAACCATTTAAATTGTTCAAATGTGTGCAGGTATGCGATGCAATGCTGAACAATGGGGGCTTTTAAATCTGAATTTTTGACCCTATTTTTATGTTCAATTAAACGGACATGGATTTTGCACTTGGTACGACCAATGTATATTTTAGAGCATGGGCATATCAGCGCATACACTACAAATTCTGAGTTACAATCTAAGGGTTGTTTGTGACCAATGATTAAAAAGACTCCTGCTGCTGAAAGCTCTTTTCTGAGCCTGTAGCCCTCGTAGCCTATTCTCTTGTAGGCGCGATATATGAGGTCACGTAGAGAAATACTATATAATGTTCAACCACTAAATATAAACTCAGGATCTTTATATTGTGTATAATCAGCAGTTTCCTGTTTATTTAGGATTCCATTTTCTCTTGTATTTGTACTAGGGGTTTGGCATGCAGGCTGAGATACCTGTCAGAGCCCTGGGATTGTATACCAGGGTCATGGCAGGCAGAGTGTCAACAAGGCTTTCAAGGTGTTTTTAATCATCTTTTTTATTTATTTATTTACTTACTTATTTACTTATTTGCTGGTTTTATATACCAGCATTCGGTGTAGCCATCACATGGAAGATCTGGAAATCTATGCAAAGGGAGCATGTATTTTAAAAATATCAGTATTTCCATTAACTGTGGTGCCAGCTTTGAGTGATGAGAGCTCACAATATCTCCTGGAATAAAAAAAAAACACATTCACTGGGAACACTGGTTGATGGGCAAGATAAATAGCACTGTGCCACTTTGGCAAGGTCTGGCCAGGTGGTGGACTTTATTGCCCAATTTGCAAGCACTTCTATGTCTGGGACCCCTGAGCTCTCCTTTACCTGGGTGAGCCAAGAGTCTTGGTAGCTGCTTTCACTCTGGCCTGTGCCAGGAAAGATGATTCTTTGCAGGAAACATAGCTATGACATATTGTGGTGGGAGAGGAAGTGCTAGCTTTCTGGGTGATGCTCCAACTTGCTCTCTCTGGGTTAGCCACTTTTTCCTCTTGTGCTACCTCTACTTTGCCCATGCCTCTGGTGTTCTTCCTGATAGATCAACTCTTCCAGAATCTGCTTCATTTGTATGAGACACAAAGCACTAGAAAGCTTGTATACAATTGTTTCTGTCCAAGGTATCAGACTCTCATTGCTTTTGATGCTGCAAGCAGTCCACAAACTGCAACACCTCTGCTTTCATTCTCATGTCCTAATGGAAGCCCTACACATTTTCCATCTGACAATTTATTATTTGGATCAGATCACCCAAGCTGGCATTCTGGGAACTCTTGTCCTCTGGGATATCCTTGAAGGACTTCAGGATTTCTACCAGCTGCCTCATGACTACCCAGTATCAGGTATGTTGGATTCCAGTGGGTGCAATAACAATGAGGTGCTTGAGAAACATGCCGATTTCCTCTTGCTTCTCTCAGAGAAGCTGCCCTATGTTTACACTTCTATGGAAGTGCCCCACAATTGTTCTGCATTTCTCTAAAAGGTCTGCCAAGTATTCATTCTGACAGGCCTTGGACCCCAGCCCCAGGGCAACCTTTACTACTAGGTGCAGAGTGTGTGCAAAACATTAGATACCCTGTAAGCCCCCATTGTGTATTGCCTTTAAAATATTTGTGCCATAGTCATTGGCAAAGAAACCTGCATTTAAGCTCCTCGCTTTCCTGTCTTAGCTGCCAATCCTCCATCATATCTCTTATGGCTGATAAAATATTGACTGAGGTATGGGTCCCATCCATTGACTGAGTTTAAAGGAAAGCCCACTTGCACCCTCATATTTCATCCCTACTAGAGCTGCTGCCTACAGGTCCCGCCAGTGTGCCATCATGGAGAGATGAGTGCATAGCATTCATGGAGGTCCAGATGTCACTAGTGAAATGCATGTTATTCCCCTCTGCCTTAGCCAGCATCGCCTGGATGTGACTACAATATTCACGATTTGAAGCTCCAGGGAGGAAGATTCAGAACCAATGTCAGGAAGTATTTCTTCATGGAGAGGGTGGTGGATGCCTGGAATGCCCTTCCGGAGGAAGTGGTGAAGACCAGAACTGTGAAGGACTTCAAAGGGGCGTGGGATAAACACTGTGGATCCATAAAGTCAAGAGGCCGCCAATGAAGAGTGGGTGACTCGCCAGAATGATGGCTACTGCCTGGACACAATACCCTTATTCAATAAACATACACATGGTTACTGTGACTCCAACATCACTCTAAGCTTCAACAGCAAGAGGAAATGTGGAAAAAAGGATTTGCACTCACAAAGCCGAGAGTAGCTGGCTTGTTACGGCGGTTACTACCCCAAACCAAATGTGCCTGATACTTCACTTTCGATGCACATCCAGCATAGCTCTCTGCTCCAACAGCAGGGGAGAAGAAAAACTGATACTTCACGCATACCCAGCATAGCTTCAACGGCAGGGGAGAAGAAAAAAGGATTCACACTCACAAAGCGGGGAGTAGCTGGCTTGTTACGGCGGTTACTACCCCAAACCAAATGTGCCTGATACTTCACTTTAGATGCATATCCAGCATAGCTCTCTGCTTCAACGGCAGGGGAGAAGAAAAACAACCAATAAGGGCTGTATAACATAGTCTGGGTTAAAACAAATAAGCATGGGTGTAGCTTGCTTATTGCGGCGGTTACTACCCCTACTACCCCCTAACTAATCAAGCTAGATATTTCACTTGGATGCAGCTCCATCACTGCTCTCTACATTAATGGTGGGGGAGGAAGGGAAATAGAACCAAGAGCTAAAAGAAACAGATAAGTATGAGAGAAAAAATGTGTGAAGCTTGCTGGGCAGACTGGATGGGCCGTTTGGTCTTCTTCTGCCGTCATTTCTATGTTTCTATGTTTCTATGGTTGTATGGACTGGGGATGACCTTCCTATTAAAGGTGATCCTGGAGGGACTTTGTAATGTGGGAGTGCCAGCTGCACAAAATGCTTAAAGCCCACATTCTCCACTAGCTTCAGATGCTGACCAACAAGAACAATCTTTTAAGCAATATTCCTTATTACAACTTTTGATGCTGAATGTCTTCTACCCCAGGACAGTGCTAGTAGACACCACCCTATTTCCTCCATGATAGGTTGTCACTTCTGACACTTGGCAGGGGCTGCTGGCCTGCTGCTTGACTACTGGAAGGGGTCAGGATCATGAGATCAGCTCAAGGAACATTCTTCCTCTTTTATACCACTTTCTCATGACTTGAAAAAGATGTCTCCAGGCTACTACTACTACTACATCCACCCTCCCCAGATGCCAGTACTAGTGGGTGCTGCTTCTGTAGGTGATAGTGCATATCAGGGTTTGTCAAGTGCCCCATTTTTTTCTGTTAACTGATATCCTTTGCACAGTGATTACACTTTGCAAATCATGGGTCCTCCCTTCAGATCACAGATTTCTTCCATGATCCCTTCTCTACATCGTTGACAGAGAATGTTGGCACTGGAGCTGAGGTAGAGGATGGACTCTGAAGAACCATGCCATGGGCATCAGTTGTGCTTTCTATCTGTGCTGCCTGCTGTACATCACTATCCTCATTTTTCTCTAACTCCCCCATCAATGAATTGGATGAGGCTAATACACTACTATATGCTCCTCCCAAATTTTCCTTTTTAGTATCTCTTCAATATCTTCTGATTCACACAAGCCAAGCAAAGACTCTTCATCTGAATTGCTGGATGAAAATATTGCCTTCACAGCATCATTTCTAGTGAAGAAAAAAAGAGTGTGCTGCTGTTTTTGGCATTCCTGTTCTCTTATCCCTTTTGCTTGCTGCTACTCTCTGCCTGCAAACACTCTGCCACCTTTTCCCTCATTTCAAAAATAGAATGGAGTGAAACATACTCAGTGTCATCTGCACTCTGAAGTGGCACATGCTGTTCTCCATATGTCAGTTTCCTTTGGATAGAGCTGGCTTCTGCCTTATCAGTCTTGAAGAAATCCCACTTCAATTTAGGTGCAGGACTAATTCTTTGATTATTGCTTGCACTGTCAACCTTGCCAATTTTGGAAACATTTCCTTTTGCTGTTCTGCCTTTTCCTATCCCTGACATGATTGATTTTGTTACTGGGGTTTTGAATATTAAAATGATTGTATATTTCTCAGTGGTACCACAACTGACTTAATGCCCAGTGACTTTGCCATAGCAATGTGTGTGTGTGTGTGTGTGTGTGTGTGTGTGTGTGTGCGGGGGGGGGGGGGGGACAGAGACAATTCTGTACTGTGTCACACTGTATGCCCTAGTTCTTTCACTTCTGAGCTTAGTAAGAGGCTCCATAACAAAGCTTGGTATGTTTCAATCTTTGCATTGCACTCAGTCCTTACCTTGTGCCCACTGTTCACTTCCCAGGCAGAGTCAAAATCAGTAGCATATCTGCAAGCAACTCTATACCCTCCCCAAAGTGAGAGAAAAAAACAGCAAAATGATTCTGACACAGAGCCTCTGCAGAAGTACCTGGCTGTCTTTCATTGCTGACTGGCACAGTGAGTCTAAAATGGGCAGCAGTCAAAAAGTTGTCTGGGAAAACATTAACTAGGAACTTAGAGAGAGCTCAAACAGTGTCCTTCACAGACAATGCCTTTAGAAGGAATGCACAGCAATTCTCTGGCATGCTCAGTCTTCAAGATCACCATCAATGGTTCCAGCATGCGCCAATAAGTTGGATTGGAAACATGCTTTACTTTGATATGTCATCTCAGTTGTCTCCTTGATAACATGTCTGCCCTACCCATGTCTGCTGGCTGGCTGCTCTATACGCTGTACACCTATTGTTCTTCCATTCTTTCTATGAGACCATTGACTTTAGTGGCTCATAGAAATGGTTCATTTCAAAACTAATGAAATCAATAGGATTTGTTTAATTTAGGGTTCCTTTCCATTCATTTTAGGGACCTCTGAAAAGAAACAAACAGGACCCAATTTGTTTTGGGATGCCCATTCACTTTAAATGAATGCACATCCTTAGCAATAATATGTTTTAAAAATCAGTAAAATTGTGACAGTGCTCTGACCTAGCTTACATTAGCATTTAGCAAGCATGAATACATTCTTTTAAGGCTATTGAAGGTGAATACAAGGAAAATTTATATTTTGGTGAATTGATGTTTATGTGCAAATCTGTCATTGGAGCAGAGTATTAGTGAAGCATCTAAGGTGACTCCACCTCCTGCATGCTCCAAATATCATTGATTTTAGGCCATGAGAAATATCTTTTTTCTTGTTTGCTGAATATCCAGTGAATATCTCTTTTTACAACAGTTAATTTTCAGCAAAGCAAAAAAAGCAAACAAAAAAAGAAAAGGCTTGCTGTTCACCCTCTAGAGGCCAAAATGAATTTGGGTGATTTGAACCATTCATTACTGACTTGACTTCAGAGCTTTTATGGATTTTATGTCAGTTTTGGTTACAAAATCCAATCTTTTTTGAATTTCCCTTCCCTTCCACTCACTCGCGTTCTGGATGGTACTTAGATACACAATGTCAAAATGTATGGATTCTTGGAGGATCAAAAGGAGAAGTAAATATAGGGATTCTGAACATTTTGGTTTGAAGGGTTTTAAGGCTGTGCATTATAGATGATCCTGTTTATATTACAGAAAAGGCTTTATCAGATACAATACAGCTGAGGATATTTAGAATACTGGGAAAAGCAATCTTTGTAAATTTATTGCTAGAGTTATTTAATATTAATGTATGAGTCTTGTGAGTACAAAGATTTCCCTGCAGTTGCTTTCAGGGGTTTTTTTTTCCCCCCTCTCATTCTGCCATCCTAGGTCAACATTTCACCACTAAATCCCAAGAACATATTGATGTTTTGATTCTGATTATAAGGCACTTCTGACTTTTGAGTAATAAGAAGTCTGCTGCCCTACCTGGAGGTAATTATATGTTTGATTTCTGTTTATGAATTCACAATTGCGGCTACTAGAGCTCAGCCCTGACATACAGTGACAAGACATAATGAGGAGAAACTATTATTTCTCACATCCACATTTATTATACATCCTCATTTGTGATTATGCAGCCAACAATGTATTATTTTATTTTTTTGGAGTTGATCTGTGTCAGAACATTTTGCACCCAAGTAAAAATAGCAACTACAGTATATTATTGAACTAGATATTTCTTAAAGATTTTACACTATAGTTTATATTTTCTTTCAAATCAAAAGAGGTTTCTTAGGCAGGGCTGCCAACAAAGGGCTTCAGCCCATACATTTGTATTGTATGGACGGATGAAGCATGAGGTCTGAAATATATGCAAAATATAAAAAGTAAAATAAAATAGGTATAAACTTGGATAGGAACTCAGATGCAGTACAGGAATAGAGTTTGTGCACAATTTTACAATCCCTGTGGCTGCTGCCACAGCCACTCTCCCCTCCTCCTCCTTCCCTCACCATTTTACTTCCTTTTAACAGGTCGTGTAGGTCCAGAACCCTAAGTGACTTTGTGTCCCTGTGCTATCCCAACAGATTTGCCACCGGCTCCATGTCATGAGTAACAGGCCAATACAGTGCTGCTTTTACCGCATTGCATGCTGGGACTTGTAGTTCTTATTATTCCATTGATTTACCTGGGACAATCACAGAGCCAGATGGCAACCTTACTCCTGGCTGGGGCAGGAGACAAGTGATGGAGCACTGAAGAAATAGTGGAGGTAGCTGAAAAGGCAAGAATTTCTTCTCCCCTCCCCCAACCTCGGGTCCTGGCTTTGTTATTTTCATGCCCCACGATTTATAGTTTTAAAACTTGTCTACCAAAAGTACTCAGCATCGGAAAAATAGGCCAGGAAATTTACAGAATAAAAACCAGATTTCCTGTACCAGGGACAGTGTGTGATGGCTTACGGAGGGTTATAGGGAAATTCTTCTATGTCCTGTTTATTAATGGCAAATGTGAAGAATTTCCTTTGTTTCACTGTTCTAAACATTTTTTAAAAAGAGCCCAAAAAACATCCAGAATGAGAAAATTAAACATTTTTTATGTTCTTTTTAAAATGTTCACCATGACTCCAGTTTTAAACTACTAGAAGCTGGGAAGCCGACAGCTCCATGGCATGTTTAAGTGAATTCTGTGGCAGACAAAACCCATAATTGCATAGAACTGATAGTTTTGTATATTCTTTGTAAATACAAGTAATTAGTGGGACTGGAGTAGGTATGGATATTTAAAAAAAATGAAAAAAAAGGCATTTTTTATTAAATGCACATTCTGAACTCGTTTTTATTATCTTCTGCCTTATTTTTTCACTTTGGAGATCTGAAGATATGTGGAGGCAGAGAGATGAGATGGGTCTGAAATGTAGCCATTATCATCTGAGATCACTAGTAAATGAGTCAGGTTCCACTACATGGAGAGAAATGGTCAGGATTTGTGGATACATGGTGGCTAATATGACTGATCCTGGAGCTACTTTTTTTATTACCTTGATAAGACATATTGAGACCAATGTACTAAGAAGAGATACATTTTACAAATGGTACTTTGCATGTTAAAATAGGAAATAGTACGTTATGTGCAATAAATTTGCCATTTTAGTACAGAGGCCAGCAGCAAAGACAGCGCCGACTCCTCCCTCCCCCCGCCCCAACTCCTCCCCCCCCCTTAATTAGCATTATTATGTGATATGGCCTTATCGTGTATGTTAGGGCCCTAACACATACAATAAAGTTTTAGTGAATGACCCTAAGAGTGCCATTTGCAAAATGTATCTCCTTTGCAAAGAATAAAATTTCACACAAGGCCCACTATTCAAAGTGGACCAGATTTTCTAACCTACGTGCGGGTGTAAATTTGTGCGTGCAACCTGTCGTGCACAAATCTACGACCGATTTTATAACATGCACGTGCAGCCGCGCACATGTTATAAAATCCTGGGTCAGCGCACGCAAGGGGGTGCACACTTGTGTAACTTGCACGCGCCGAGCCCTAGGGGAGCCCCGATGGCTTTCCTAGTTCCCTCCGAGGCCGGTCCGAAATCGAAGCAACCTCGGAGGGAACTTTTCTTTCGCCCCCTGTACCTTCCCCTCCCTTCCCCTATCTAACCCGCCCCCCCCAGCCCTACTTAAATCCCCCTCCTGCCTCTGGGCATGTGTAGGTTGCGCGTGCCGGCCAAGTGCCGGCGCGCGATCCCCCGGCCCAGCAGGCCTTTGGAGGCCTCTTGCCATGCTCCTCCCCACCCACACCCTGCCCCTTTTTTCAAGCCCGGGGACATATGCGCATCCCGGGGCTTGCGCGCATCGCCGAGCCTATGCAAAATACAGGGTAATATACGCGCATAACCCTTTGAAAATCTGCCCCAGTGTGTTCAGCATTATTTAGCTTGATTATTGGGACTTATGTGGCTAAGCAGCGGCCACTGAATCTACATCTATGTTCAGCGCTGCCACTTATTCATACAAGTCCCTTATATGGCTAAAAGTTACTTGCACAACAAGTAGATGTGTATTGGGCAGATTGGGGTTGGAATGAATTAGCTATATAGCTTATATGGTTAATTACCGATATTCGGAGTTAGCCACATAAGTTTACGTCTAAGTTTAGACGCCCATATAGCAGGTCTAAACTTAGCTGGGTAGTCTTATCTGGTGAACTGTGCACATATGCACACATATTCAGTGGCTTTGCTGTGCCTCTGAATATATATTGTAACTTAGCTAGATTAGTACTAACTGGCTAAATTACTTACACAGCCAGCTTTGAATATCTATCCCATGGAGTTTTATTTGTGCAAAACTGTATTCAAATCAAGTTCATGAGCTGCTTTGATGAACAAGAAAAATAAAACAACTCATTACTATTGACACATTGCAAAACCACATGAAAAATTGACTTTCTGAACTGGATTTTGCAAAAAAAGAAAAAAAATATATATATACTTCAATGTGAATGAGGCCTAGATAGTTTTGTATGAAATTTGGCATAGCAAAACTTTGTGCTACTTTTCTACCTTGATAATTAGTATTGGTAAAAAAAAATAGCATGGAAAATACTCCCATGGAGCCTTGAATTGTTCCTGCTTTGCCCTTCTTAAAGTCCCTTGGGCAGTTCATGCCACTGCTGTTGATGCCTTTTGCTCCTCTTTTGCTCTCTTGCGGAGTTTATACCTGTTGAGGTTGTGTTGCCCCTCTGACAGTTCCTATGGGTATTCCTGATGTTATTGTTGCTGTTTTGCCCATCTCACAGTGCCTGGGTTGTTACAATTCATTTTACTATTCAGCCACTTTGCACTTCTGACAGAGCCAAAGTTGTTGGTTCCTTTTGTCACTCTCACGGTGTCTTGGGGTGTCCATGCCACTGTTTCTGAGGCTCTATGTCCCTCCTTTGGAGCCTTGGGAGGTACATGACTGTTTGGGCTGTTTTTCCCTTCCCATGGAGCTTGGGGATGTTTCTGTCACTATTGGTGCTGCTTTCTCGCTCTCACAGTGCCCGAGGTGTTTGTTTATGCCACTGTTAATCCACTTTGCACCTTTTGCAGATACATGGGTTGTTCATACCGCCATGATATAATGGAGAAATGACTGGCTGACCAGGGGCCTTTGCTTACCTTTGCCGGTTTCTTGGGGTGCTCATGCCACTATTGCTGGTGTCCTTTGCTCCTCTGCACTGGGATGGTCCTGCTACCGTTGGTGGTTGCTTTGCCCCTCTCATGGTGCCTTGAACTATTGATGTCCCACTCTGGTATCTTGGACTGTTGATCCCTGTGCTGCTTTTGCCTGCCTGCCCATTTAATTAAATCAATAGAAAATCTCCAGAGTTGGAGTCCAAAATAGAACATTGACTATAATAGAATGAATTAAATGAAATAACAAAAAGAACAAAACGGAAAATAGCAAACAAACCAAAATTGCACACCAAAGATTTTTCACAGACACAACTCTTAACACATTTCTCAAAAACTCTGAACTTGTAAAAACGTATCTGTGCTCAAAGTAATTATAAATATAGGATAGTACCAACTGGGGTTCTTCTAGCACTAAGGATAATGTATTTCACCAGGATTACATTTTATTCATTGCTTGTCCCTGGAGGCTCCAGCCCCACCCCCGGACCACCCCACCCCACCCTTTTTACAAGCCCCGGGACATACGTGCGTCCTGGGGCTTGCATGTGTCATTGAGCCTATGCAAAATAGACTTGGCGTGCGCAGGAGCGGGTTTTCGCGGTTACGCGCGTGACCCTTTTAAAATCCGCCCCCCCCCCCCCTAATGGCTAGAGGCTGGAAATGAGAAATGCATGCAGTGTGTGGGGGGGGTGGGGGGGGAGGGAGGGTGTAACTTGTTGGTGCAGTTGTTACTACCCTTAGCAGAATTTATGGAGATTACTATCCTTAACCAATAAACCTTGAAGCTTTTAATGCAACTACAACTTTCCTGCCTGCTTAGGTGGCTAGAGGACAGAAATGAAGGATAGTGCGCAGGGGGGTAACTTGCTGGTGCTTCATTTACTACTCTTAACAGATGCTCCCTGCTTAAATAGCAGGGTGGAAAATAGGAAATGGATTCAGACAAGAACTGATGGCCCTGACTTCTACTGTCTGGGATACTGATACAAAGACATAAGGGAAAAAGCATAGGACTGCTTCTAACGCCAAGTCCTAAAGGTAATGAAGAGAGTGTGCATGGACACAAGGGTGCTGGAGTTACTACCCATAGCAGAAAGCATGGAGATTACTACCCTTAACCAATAAGCCTTATTGCTTTAAATGCAGCTGTAACATTACTCCCCACTTCAACAACAAGGGGGAAAGGGGAATTGGATTCATACAACAACCAAGAAGGCCGAGATTTCTGTGGTCCATGGTACTGATACAGACATAAGGGAAAAAGCAAGGGACTGCTTCTGCGGCCACGTCATAAGCAAAGCACATGAAACAACACTGAATTTTCAAGAAAATTCATTAATCAGTACAAAAATGTTACTAGCTGAAATTTTTATGGGTATCATAAGGTTTAGGGATAGCTGCACAGAGCAACTGTTACTACCCTTAAGAGAAATATGGGAGTAAACTGCATAGAGTGGCAGTCAATTACTACTTTGAGATGGCTGGGCAGATTGGATGGAAAATGTGGTCGTTTTCTGCCATCATTTCTATGTTTCTATGTTTCATTCTCTTCAGATCCCTGAGCTCTCTATAATCGTTTTAAGAGTTATGTGAGGGTTGCAAGCATTAAATTAGCATATATGTGCATAAGTAACATGTATGTGCATATATCCTATATCCTAGAAAGTCCATGTATATTTGCAGTGTTGCCCAGAAAAAGAGGCATTCTTGGGCAGAGTTCAGAAGTATACACACAAGTTGCCATTTTGTAAATGGTATATTGCAAAAACATTACTGAACTTCTCTGTACACTTTTGCACCTGCTAATTGACTTGGCAATTGAAATTGTACTTGTCTATAGTCTGTGGTTTTTATGTGGAAGATGAGGGTGAACTGATTGGGTTTCAGGGTGAAGAATTGGAGAGTCTAGGCAAAGTGATCAAGATCTGGATGAAATGGTGGAGGTATTGGAGAACTGATGATTCCAAGTATATGCACAAATAAGTATTTTCAGAAGCAGAGCCTGCATATACTTTATAAAATACCTGCCTCTGTATTTAATTCTGAATTATTATGTGTGTGCTGTTATAATTATTATGGGCATTAAATATATGGGCACAATTTTATAAAATGGGAAGAAAAAATATGAATGTTCCTGAATTACAAACATATGTGTGTGTGCTGAAACATATGTGCACATTTTCAAGGCAGAAATATGTGATATTTTATGAATTGTACAGCTCCTGCCACAGAGTTTATAAAATACTAGCATAAATCTCCACGGCCCACTTACATGCAGAAACGGTGTACTGCAGACAGTTTTGAAGTTGTACTTTTAAAGTTCAATGCATCTCTCATTATTCTTTTCTTCTTCTGCTGGTTCATGGTTTTGCTTGCTCTAATATAAGACTGGCTTTTTTCCTTCAATGAGAGAAACCACTGTTGGTTTATAATGGAACAATGCATCATGAACTCATTCGGACATTTCATAATCAGTGGGGAAGTAACATTGTTCTTGAACTCAACACTGGTATCAGTAGTTTGGCTTTGGTCTGCCTTTGCTGTTTGAGCACTTGAAGGAAATTGATATCAAGGGGAAAAGAAATGATGGTGTCCTATGGGAATTAAGATCACTGCTTTAATAGCAGGTTAAGGAATTGGAAGTGAAAACCTGTTGAAGGGAAATAGATTTCATTTCAAGGTAGGTTCCCTGAAACAGGAATTAAAGGTCATTCTTGATGCTGAGTTTGTCTCAAGTCTCTAAATTGCCTTTAGTAACTAGAGAAGAAAAAATACTAAGTTGACCAGAAGGCTGGGTTTGTTTCAGAATAAACATCTTTACAAATGACACTGGACACTTAAAATTAAAATATTTGTCAATTATTTGGCTGTATTTCTTAAAAAAGACATCTGCATCAATGCAGGGTATTCTTACCATTATCAGTATGACATTAACGCTTACCTTATAAGTACTGGCAAAACAATTAAGGGTCGACTTTAAGACCCCCGCTTGCACATCCATGTGTGCGCGGTTCCCAGAACGTGCACATGGATGCAATCATTTTATAACATGCATGCATTGGCACGTGCATGTTATAAAATGCAATATCTGCATTCACATGCATGCCAGGTTTTAACATCCGCAGGTGCATGTGCAAGCAGCAAGCAGCCCGCAACTCGCGCGTGAAGGGGGGAGATATTCTAAAGTACATGCAGCGACACCATCGGGCCTTTGCCCAGTTCCCTCCCAGTCCGCTCCTTAATTGGAGCGGACTGGGAGGGAACTTTCCTAGCCATAATCCTATCCTTCCTCCCTCTTCCCCTCTCCTCCCTGACCCCTAAACTAACTCTAAGCTTCCCAATTTATTTTTATTTTTATACTTACTGATCCTTGGCTAATGGCACTGTCCCAGCCTGCCCCCTGCCCCACCCCTCCCAGACCACACCCCCAACCAGGCTTTTTTTCAGGGCCCGGCACTTCTGCGCAGAACGGTGGTTATGTGGGTGGCTGGACCCTTTGTAAAATGCACAAGGCACATGTTTAACACCCGTTTTTATACATGTGGGCCTTTTAAAATTGGGTTTTTATTGAAAATATAAAAACTAAAGTAGAGTAAAACACACTATGTTAAAAAGAAAGCATTCAAACAAATTGGACTTTAGAAACAGTGGTGAAATTTATACTTACCCGTTAATTTCCTTTCCTTTAGTCTTAGCAGATAGTCCATATAAGTGGGATGCACCCTTCAGCCAGCAGATGGAGGCAGAGACAAAAATTCAAGAGCTGATTTTATTCCCTATAAAAGGCTTGGTACTGTCTCAGCTCCTCAGTATGTTATTCCAAAGATAGAAACCAACCAGGAGCCATTGTTAGATCTGATTCCCCAATTGCCATTGTAACAAAAAAAAAAACCCTAATACAATCACCAGCATCTTCTTTATGGATACTAACCCTAGAACCCAAATACTAATTGCAAGTTTGCAATCAGGACTGCTGCATTCCGCATGGACAATGCTGCACTTGCCATTGGTTCTTCTGAGTGTAAGGTTCCTCTAGAACTGCAAAGACAGAAGAAGAACAAAGGACATTACTCCACAAGAATAATTTTCTTAGTCAAACCACAAAGGTCAGGGACTGAGGATAACTTGCTCCTCTTTCTCTGGGCCACTGCTGGTATAAAGGCCTTCTTTTTGATAAATTTAATCTGTATATCTACATATATCTATAAGCATGTATGTATCAGAGATGTGTATTCGTTTATGACGAATTAGGCAATTTAAACAAAATTGTCTAATTTGTCGTGGTTCGGGGGGCCTGCCCCACGAAACAGATTTTCCTCGAACTACGAGAAAAAATTGTTTTTCAGGTTTGTACCGGGGGAGGGGCACATTTTATTTTTTTAAATAAAAAAACACCCCAAGCATTAAAATTTACAATAATACATTAAATACAACCCCCCTACCATCCTGATCTCTCCCCAAGTCTTACTAACATCCCTGGTGGTCCAGTGGGGTCCCGTGAGCGATTTGTCCCTCTGTGCCATTGGGCTGTGTGGCCTGCCTCACATCGAAATGGTGCCGATAGCTTTGACCTACTATGTCACAGGGGCTACCGGTGCCATTGGTCAGACCCTATCTTATGGCCATCGGCGCCATCTTGTGCTCCTAGCATGTGACAGGGGCTGACTAATGGCACCGATAGCCCCTGTGACATAATATGGGCAAAGGCTATTGGCGCCATTTTGATGGTAGATTTATTCCACAGTAAGCTCTTTACCAAGATGTGGAGACTTACTTCAGTGGAAAACGTGTGGTATTGACTCTCACCTGCTGCTTATGCAAAAAAAAACAAAAACATTGATTCTTGTGTGTGGGGTATTCACATAGGGGAATGTTCCTATTTATATGTAGTCATAGAAACATAGAAACATAGAAATGACGGCAGAAGAAGACCGAATGGCCCATCCAGTCTGCCCAGCAAGCCTCACACATTTTTTCTCTCATTCTTATCTGTTTCTCTTAGCTCCTTGTTCTATTCCCCTTCCACCCCCACCATTAATGTAGAGAGCAGTGATGGAGCTGCATCCAAGTGAAATATCTAGCTTGATTAGTTAGGGGTAGTAGGGGCAGTAACTGCTGCGATAAGCAAGCTACACCCATGCTTATTTGTTTTACCTAGACTATGTTGTACAGCCCTTGTTGGTTTTTTTTTTTTCTTCTCCCCTGCCGTTGAAGCAGAGAGCCATGCTGGATATGCATTGAAAGTGAAGTATCAGGCACATTTGGTTTGGGGTAGTAACCGCCGTAACAAGCCAGCTACTCCTCGCTTTGTGATTGCGAATCCTTTTTTTCTTCACCCCTGTCATTGAAGCTATGCAGGATATGCGTGAAGCATCAGTTTTTTGTTTTTGTTTTTGTTTTTTTCCCTGCCGTTGAAGCAGAGAGCTATGCTGGAAATGCGTGATGTATCAGTCTTTCTCCCATGCCGATGAAGCAGAGAACCATGCTGGATATGCATGGAAAGTGAAGTATCAGGCACATTTGGTTTGGGGTAGTAACCGCCGTAACAAGCCAGCTACTCCCCGCTTTTTGAGTGCGAACCCTTTTTCTTCTCCCTTGCCGTTGTAGCAGAGAGCTCTGCTGGATGTGTGAAGTATCAGTTATTCTTCTCCCCTGTCAGTTATTCTTCTCCCCTGTCATTGAAGCAGAGAGCTATGCTGTATATGCATTGAAAGTGAAGTATCAGGCATATTTGGTTTGGGGTAGTAACCGCCGTAACAAGCCAGCTACTCCCCTCTTTGTGAGTGCAAATCCTTTTTTCCATTACCTCTTGTTGTTGAAGCTTAGAGCGATGTAGGAGTCACAGTAAGCATGTGTATGTTTATTTAATAAGGGTATTGTGTCAATAGCCATCATTCTGGCGAGTCACCCACTCTTCATTGGCGGCCTCTTGACTTTATGGATCCGCAGTGTTTATCCCACGCCCCTTTGAAGTCTTTCACAGTTCTGGTCTTCACCACTTCCTCCGGAAGGGCATTCCAGGCATCCACCACCCTCTCCGTGAAGAAATACTTCCTGACATTGGTTCTGAATCTTCCTCCCTGGAGCCTCAAATCGTGACCCCTGGTTCTGCTGATTATTTTCCTACGGAAGAGGTTTGTCGTTGTTTTTGGATCATTAAAACCTTTCAAGTATCTGAAAGTCTGTATCATATCACCTCTGCTCCTCCTTTCCTCCAGGGTGTACATATTTAGATTCTTCAATCTCTCCTCGTACGTCATCCGATGAAGATCCTCCACCTTCCTGGTCGCCCTTCTCTGTACCACTTCCATCTTGTCTTTGTCTTTTTGTAGATACGGTCTCCAGAACTGAACACAGTACTCCAGGTGAGGCCTCACCAAGGACCTGTACAAGGGAATAATCACTTCCCTTTTCTTACTCGATATTCCTCTCTCTATGCAGCCCAGCATTCTTCTGACTTTTGCTATCGCCTTGTCGCATTGTTTCGCTGTCTTCACATCATTTGACACTATCACCCCAAGATCCCTCTCCTGCTCCGTGCACATCAGCCTTTCCCCCCCCCATCGAGTACAGTTCATTCGGATTTCCACTCCCCATATGCATGATTTTGCACTTCTTGGCATTGAATCTCAGCTGCCATATCTTCGACCACTCTTCCAGTTTCCTTAGATCCCGTCTCATTCTCTCCACTCCTTCCGGCGTGTCCACTCTGTTGCAGATCTTAGTGTCATCCGCAAAAAGACATATATTAGTGAATAATATAGGGTAGATTTTCAAAGGGGTACGCGCGTAGGATACGCGCGTACCCCCCGAAAACCTACCCCAAACCCCCCCTGCGCGCACCGAGCCTATTTTGCATAGGCTCGGTGGCGCCCACAAGACCCGGGATGCGCGTAAGTCCTGGGGCTTGCATTGAGAGGCGTGCCAGCGGGCATGGCGGGGGTGTGGTGGTCGTGACGCAGCGTTTCGGGGGCGAGGCACGGGTGACGCAACATTTCGGGGGCGGTGCTGCGGGCGTGGTTTCGGCCCGGGGTCGTTCCGGGGGCATGGCCGTGCCCTCCGGAACAGCCCCCGGGTCGGGTGATGGCGCACCAGCAGCCCGCTGGCGCATGCAGATTTACGTCTGCCTCCGGCAGGCATAAATCCGGCGATAAAGGTGTGTGGGGGGGGTTAGATAGGGCCGGGGGGGGGGGTGAGTTAGGTAGGGGAAGGGAGGGAAAGGTGAGGGGAGGGCGAAAGAAAGTTCCCTCCGAGGGCACTCCGAAATCGGAGCGGCCTCGGAGGGAACAGGCAGCGCGCGCTGGGCTCAGCGCACGCAGGTTGCACAAATGTGCCCCCCCTTGCGTGCGCTGACCCCGGATTTTATAAGATACGTGTGGCTACGTGCGTATCTTATAAAATCCAGCGTTCGTGCCTGGTGAGCGAACAAAAGTACGTGCTCGCGCAAAATTATAAAATCTACCCCCATATATTTACTTCTCTTCTTTCCCTCTGCAGGAAGGAGGCTACCTAAAGAGGTTGTAAATCAAATTCAGCTGAAGATGATGGAGAGATTGAAGAGAGATTGAAGAGAGATTGAAGAGAGGAGAGATTGAAGAGAGATGATGGAGAGATTGAAGAGAGATTGAAGAGAGGAGAGATTGAAGAATCTAAATATGTACACCCTTCACATAGATGTATCTCCTCTATCTCCAAGCTGCGAAACATTCCTAAATGCACTAAACTTCATGGGTTTCAAACAACTAATTAAAGAACCAACCCACAAAGCAGGTCATACGCTGGACCTCATCTTCATCAACCAGGATCTTTCCACCTCCTCCCACCCCACATGCCTCACTATTCCCTGGTCGGACCATAAACTGATCAACACCGTACTAAAAATAAACATACCTACCCCTTCAAAAAAGCAAAATAACACTATCCAATTCAGGAAAATATGCAGCCAGGAGACAATAAACAATAGCCTAACTACTGAACTCAACAATCTGGACCTCACTAACGCGGACTCAGCCATATTATCCTGGAACTTCATCACCAAAAAAGTGGCCGACTCTTCATGCCCAACCATCACCAAAACTGCCCTAGCTAATAAAGACAACAGAAAACCATGGTATACACCAAAACTAAAATCCTTAAAACAGGAGCTCAGAAAAAAAGAACTACTTTGGCGTAAAAATCCAACATCTTCCAACCTCTCGACATACAAGTCCACGATGCACCTATACAGAACATCCATCCTGCAAGCAAAAAAAGATTTTTACTCACAAAAAATACACCACTTCATCTTTGACCCCAGAGCGCTTTTCTCACTGATCTCGTCCCTCACGAAACCTCCATCGACAGCCATTTCAGATGATAAAGCGGCAAGCAAAGCAGAAGAACTGGCAATTTACTTCAAGAACAAGATCCCAAACCTACTAACGCAATCCAAGAACAACAACAGTTACACGCCAGTTTCACCACATATAACCTTCCCATCACAAAAGACATGCCTGAGAGAATTCGAAATGACTGCCTCTTTAGAAATAGAAAACATCCTAAAAAAAATGAAACCCTCCTCACATCCTCAGGATACCATTCCCATCAATCTCCTCATCTCATGCGCTAAAACCATATCCAAACCCATTGCACAAATCATCAATTGCTCCCTATCTCAAGGACTAGTCCCTGACTCCCTCAAAATGGCAATTATAAAGCCGCTCCTGAAAAAACCTAATCTTTCTCCAGATATCCCATCCAACTTTCGCCCAATAGCTAATCTACCTTTCATTGCTAAAATTTTAGAAAGAGTAGCAAACAAACAACTCACAGAATATCTAAACGATAACAACATTCTCTCTCCAGCCCAGTTTGGTTTCCGTCAGTCCAGAAGCACAGAAACCCTCCTAATCTCCTTAACGGATTCCATATTACTGAATCTTGAAAAAAGATGTCCTTGTCTACTCATCCTCTTAGACCTATCAGCAGCATTTGATACGGTCAATCATAATACATTATTAGATCGTCTGTCAGACATTGGAATTAGAGATACAGCTCTCAACTGGTTCAAATCGTTCCTCAATAACAGACAATATAAAGTCAAGGTCAACAAGGAAGAATCTCAACCAATCACCTGTGACCTGGGAGTCCCACAGGGATCGTCCCTCTCACCAACCTTATTCAATATTTACCTCCTTCCACTTTGCCAACTCTTGCTCAACCTAAATCTCATCCACTACCTATACGCAGACGATGTACAGATTCTAATCCCTATCACTGAATCTCTCCAAAAAACTCTAGATTTCTGGAATACATGCCAACAAGCCATCAACAACTTACTCACAAGTCTAAATCTTATTCTTAATCAAAACAAAACAGAATACCTACTCATTTCTCCAGATGGAACTCACTCACTTCCCGGCACCAACCTAACCACTCAACTGACACTGTCACCACAAGTCAGAAATCTAGGAGTTATACTTGACAACCAAATGAATTACAGAGCTCTCATCAATAATATAGTAAAAGACGGATTCTTCAAATTACAAGTCTTAAAAAGACTTAGACCACTCCTCCATTTTCAGGATTTCCGATTGGTTCTACAAGCAATCATACTCACGAAAATAGATTACTGCAACTCTCTTCTAGTAGGCCTCCCCGCAAACGCCTTAAAACCATTACAGATGTTGCAAAACGCCTCGGCAAGGATCCTAACCAAGACAAACAAAAGAGACCACATCTCACCCATCTTAAAAAGCCTACACTGGCTTCCCGTCAATTTCAGAATACTCTTCAAAGTGCTTTCATCAATACACAAAGCAATACACAACCTGGCCCCACTGAAGCTCAAAATCCCTCTCCAACTCCACACCTCTACTAGACCAGTGAGACAAGCCTACAGAAACAATCTCCAGATACCACGAATGAAATCAACGTTAAGCAAAAGAGCATTCTCCACAGCTGGTCCCAAACTCTGGAATACGCTCCCGCCGGAACTCAAATCAGTGCAATGCCACATTATCTTCAAAAAAAGACTTAAGACTTGGCTCTTCCACCAAGCCTTTCCATAACATCAGTCTGCTGAACTATCTCTGCCAAGGTCCCCTTTAGGTCATTTCCAATCGAATTATAAAGAGAACTATTTATAAAGAGAACTATTTAAGATCCTCAGTTATTTTCAATAACCTACAAAAGAACTACACAAGAACCAGACAATAACCTACAAGAGAACTACACAAGAACAAGATCCTCAGTTATTTTCAATAACCTACAAGAGAAACTACACAAGAACCAGACAAGTACCAGACAAGTACAAACCCTAAAAATTCTTTGAACCCTCTATGAATACCCTAAGAACACCACAAAGAATTCTCTAAAGAATTATGCAATTCAACTTCAACTCCTTGGCAGTCCAAAACTCTGCCTACTCAGGCAATGTATATTATATCTCTTGTTATTAACCCCATATATTTATGAATACCCTAAGAATAACCTAAGAACACCACAAAGAATTCTCTAAAGAATTATGCAATTCAACTTCAACTCCTTGGCAGTCCAAAACTCTGCCTACTTAGGCAGATGTATATTCATATCTCTTGTTATTAACCCCATATATTTATTTCCAAGTTATTTATACCTGTTCTTTGTAAGACATTTACTTGTCACTGTTATTGTTCAAAATGTAAACCGAATTGATCAGTAATTCTGTTACTGGAAAGTCGGTATAGAAAAGTTCTAAATAAATAAATAAATAAATAAATAAAAGTGGTCCAAAAAAAAGTTTGTAATCAGTTTGGATGCACCATACTGCAAAGCAATTTGAGATAGCATTGGTAATTCTTCTGACCTGTTAGCCCAGATGCAACCCAATAGTGGTCATGTTCCCATAGGAAGGAAACATTCCTTAGGATGGGATATTGGAGTAGATAAGCAGGAGTTGCCTTTAGCTATAAAGTCTATAGCTGTCACATGGAGGGAGCACTAGATGGCCAGCGCCATCTTTAAAAATGGTGCAGGCCATCCAGTGCTCCTACCATGTGACAGGGGCCGGCCAATGGCACGGATACCCTGTCACATGGTAAGGGCAAAGGGCCATCGGCATCATTTTGATTAGTGGCAGCTGATGGCCCGGGAGTGGGAGATCGCTCCCGGGACCCCCAATGGACTACCAGGTACTGTAAAAAATTTTTTTTTGGGGGGTCGGGAGGGTGGGGGAAGCAAAGGGATTAGTTTTAAAGGGTCGGGGTGGGTTTAGGGGTTATTTTTGTGTGCGTTTTTCCAGCCCTCCCCCAAAATGATAAGAGAACCCCCACGATCAATATCGTGGGGTTTTCCTATTGTTTCGGGGGAGCCCCCGATTTCTGACGATTTCAAAAATATTGATGATATTTTCAATTTATTTATATATTTTATTTATTTATTTAGTGTTTTTATTATACCGGAATTCATGACAGTTGTCACATCATGCCGATTTGCATTTAACAGGGTGTGAAAAACAAAGAGAAATACAAAAAATGCAAAAAACTTTAACAAGTGTATGGTTAGAATATTGCAGTTACAATAAAACAGGGAAGTGTACAACTGGGAACAGAAGAGAAAGTAGCAGAAGGAGTTTAATCGAGAGCAAATTATTTACAATGTTGTAGCATTAATGTAGTGGAGGAGATTGTTGACAGAGTGTTGGTGAGGTCTGATAGTAAATGGCCAGTAAGGTTAGGATCAGTTGAGGTCTGGTAGGCTTTCTTAAAAAGCCATGTTTTCAGCCTTTTCCTGAAGGTCAGTAGGCACGGTTCCTTTCGTAGGTCGGATGGGATGGAGTTCCATAATGGAGGTCCTGCTGTTGAGAAGGCTCTGTCATTGAGGGATTTGTGTTGAAAGGTTTTGGCGTGTGGAACATGAAGTGATTCTTTATAAGACTCTCTGATGGGTCTGGAGGAGGTATGTTTTTTGAAAGGAATTTGTAAGTTGAGCGGAGCTAGGTGATGTATACTTTGTAAATAGTAGTGATGGACTTGTAAATGATTCTGTGGTGAATTGGCAACCAATGTAGGTCTTTAAGGATTGGGGAGATGTGGTCAATTCTCCTAGAGTTGGTCAGAATTCTGGCTGCTGTATTCTGCACCATCTGTAGAGGTTTTGTATGAGATGCAGGGAGACCTAATAAGATAGAGTTACAATAATCTATCTTAGAGAAGATTATTGCTTGTAAAATTGTTCTGAAGTCCTGAAAGTGGAAGAGTGGCTTAATTCTTTTGAGGACATGTAATTTGTGAAAGCAATCCTTGGTAGTTTGGTTGATGAATGCTTTTAGGTTAAGACGGTTGTCAATGATAGCTCCTAAGTCTCTTACGTGAGAGATTTGAAGGTTGGCTGGTGGGTTTGAGGTGATGTTATTGTTTTCCTGGGATATAAGCAGGAATTCAGTTTTTGAAGCATTGAGAATTAAATTTAGACTGGAGAGGAGGTGTTTGATCTCTAGCAGGCAGTTTTCCCAATATTCTAATGTTTTATTAATGGATTCTTTTACAGGGATCACGATCTGAACATCGTCTGCATGTAGGAAGTGTTTCAGGTTCAGTTTAGTTAGCAGTTGGCAGAGTGGAAGAAGGTAAACATTAAAGAGCGTGGGTGAGAGGGAGGAGCCCTGTGGAACCCCTAGAGAGGATGGATAGTAGGGTGTGCATTCGTTTTGAACTTAAATGGAAAACGCAACTTATTTTTTTTTTTAACTTAAAAAAAAGATGAGGCTTAAACAATCGGATTTCCAACTTATTCAACATAGCTATGTTGAATATGTTGGAAATCGCGATTGTTGATCTAAATAAAAATTTAAACCCCTCACCCTCCTTAATCCCCCCCGCCAAGACTTACCAAAGCTGGCCAAAAGTTCTGTGAGGGTCCGGGAGCTGACATGTGGCCAGCTTGGGGGGGTCAGGAGGCCCCCCCAAGCTGGCCAAAAGTTCCTTTTGAGCCCAACGAGGGGTCCGGGAGCGAACCCGAGGGGAATCACATGACGCCGCGTCACTCCGACGTGACGCCGACGTCACGTGCTCCTTGCAAAGGAGTTCAGGAATGGCGTCCTGACCCCGCTGGACCACCAGGGAGTTTTGGTAAGTCTTGGGGGGGGGGGGATTAAGGCGGGTGAGGGGTTTAAATTTTTATTTGCACATATGGACATAGACTCAACTTATGGAATTCTCCATATGTCCATATTGACCGCAAATGGGACCCCCTTTCGACTTATGGACTTATGAACTTAAACTTTTGGTCTGCACATCCCTAATGGATAGTAGTGAGATTCTTTATTTTGGATTTCAATCGTCCGAAGCCCGATTCACATCCCTACTTATTTGTTTACCCAGACTATGCAATTCAGTCCTTGTTGGTTTTTGTCTGAATGTAAATCCTCTTATCTTCATTCCCCCCTGCCATTGAAGCAGAGAGCTACACTGGATATGTATTGAAAGTGAAGTATCAGGCTTATTTGGTTTGGGGTAGTAACCGCCGCAACAAGCAAGCTACTCCCCCACTTTTTTGTGAATGCATATCCTTTTTTCCACATTTCCTCTTGCTGTTGAAGCATAGAGCAATGTTGGAGTCACATTAACCGTGTGTATGTTTATTGAATAAGGGTATTAATCACCAGGTAGTAGCTATCATTCCCTCAAGCCACCCCCATGCCTCTTCTCTTCATTCACATCCTCTAGACTTTATGGATATTTTCTTGCATTACCAGTAATCTGGTAAGACATTTGTTTTCTCTCTTTTATTTTTTTTAAACTACATCCTTCTTTGCCTTATACTTGGGGTAGGGGATGAGGGGAGAGGAGTCAGATCAAGTGGATTGTAAATCAATTGAAAACAATGATAAGAGCTGGTTTATTTTGATCAGAAATTATTTTGCTAATCCAATGATCTCCCTGATTTTTCTAATCCAAAGATACAAAAACTTTTTACTAAACCATACTTTGAAAATATTAATCCATTTTACTCCTTAAATTTTAACAGTTCATTAGTATGCTTGAAACTTGTATTTTGGCAATGTCACAAGAGCTTATCTCTCTAATTATATATCTCTCTGTTTTTACTGCAGGACCTTTATGCCAGGAAATGTGAATGAATGTAAGAAAAATATTTGTCCTTTGGTGCACTGTATTAACATTCTTGGATCCTATAAATGTTGAATTTGTCCAATTGCAATGGAGGGTAATGGTCAGTCTTGTCAAGGTAAGTGTTAACTGCAGAGTTAGAGCCTAAAGTAAGACTTATCTTCCATCAATGCCAATCTTGTCACATTTATCAACATATCCTTTGAACAAACTGACAGAATTTACATAGCTTTTCCTTTCTCAACTATTCTTAAATTAATATATACTAGTAGGTGGACTTTATTATTTGTATATGTGAAAGGTACACTATAATCAAAGCTTTCTCTATACTAAGACTTCCAAAATTTATCTTTGTAATTCTACAATTAGTCTGGAGTGCAAGATATCTATAATGGATATGTGTATGATAAATTTGCATATGCTGAACTTCCATTGTAATCTAATTTATGGTATACATATTTATTGTGTGGATATTCTAAAAACCAGGATTACTATGAAATCATCACTACAGATTTGGAAAGCCTGGATCTATACTACTGGGTAAATTTTCCAAGGGGTTCTGCACGGAAAAATAGCCTATGCATTCATAAGTAGAGATGAGCTTCGTTTTTTACTACCGGGTCATTTTTTGAGTCGGACGCTTCGGGGTGAAGCTCGCTTTTCCTCGATTAATTTTTTGGAAAAACGAACAAAAACTAAACGGGGAAAAACAAAACCGGCCCAAAAAACGGCTCTGGCTAACGAAGCTAAAAAAAACCCCACCCCAAGCATTAAAATTCACCTTAATACATTAAATACAACTCTCGCCCCCCACCACCACCACCATCCCGATCCCTCCCCAAAACTTACTAACATCCCTGGTGGTCCAGCGGGGTCCCGCGAGGGATTTCTCTCTCCCTGCTGTCGGGTTGTCTGGCCTGCCTCGCACTCAGACCCCCGCTGGACCCCCAGGGACATTTGGCAAGTCTTGGGGGGTCAGGAGGCCCCAGAGGGGGACCCGGAGTGATCTCCTGCCCTCAGGCCATCGGCTGCCAGTAATAAAAATGGCACCGATAGCCTTTGCCCATACTATGTCACAGGGGCTACCAGTGCCATTGGTCAGCCCCTGTCACATGGTAGGAGCACAAGATGGCGCCGATGGTCATGTGACAGGGGCTGACCAATGGCACCGGTAGCCCCTGTGACATAGTAGGTCAGAGGCTATCGGCACCATTTTGAGCGAGGCAGGCCAGACAGCCCGATAGCAGGGAGGGAGAAATTCTTCGCGGGACCCCACTGGACCACCAGAGATGTTAGTAAGTATTGGGGAGGGATTGGGATGGTTGGAGGGGGGGTGAATTATACTAAATTTTAATGCTTGGGGTGTTTTTTATTAAAAAAAAATATAATGCGCCCCTCCCCCCATACAAACCCGAAAAACAAATTTTTTTCGGATTTCGGGAAAAATCTGTTACGGGGGGCAGGGCCCCCGAAGCACGACGAATTAGGCACTCTCTTTGAAATTGCCTAATTCTTCATAAACGAATGCACATCTCTATTCATAAGTAGCAGGTATTTTATTTATTTATTTGTTTATTTATTTATTAGCATTTATATACTGACATTCGTGGGTAAATCATGCCGGTTTACAATATAACTGAAGGAGGAAAATACAAAAAACCAGGGTGGGGGAGGGGAGCAGCTAGGAAGAGAGAAGGGGCAAAGGAAGAGTGGGAAAAAGAGGAAGAGGAGAATAGAAACAGTACCTGATGGAAAAACAACCAAAGAACATAATATGTAACATTGCAAATTATACACTCAAAAAGGGACTGTGTATAACATTATACACTGTGGATAACCTTATACACTATAAATTATACTCTCCAAAAAGCACTATATACAAAAATATACATTATCTTTAACTAGTACATACAGAAGACAATATATATATGACATTACAAATTATATTTATGTATAAGCTATTTTATAAACATTGAAAGTTCATGCATATTTTTGGTTTCATGCGCACATTTTACCAGCACAAAAACGGGGCGGTCTAAGGGCATTTTCTGGCAGGGTCAAGAAGTATGCACAATAGCTGCTATTATATAAGAGATATATGCATATGAATTATCATTCATACCATTTTAAAACTGCTAGCACAAGTGAAATCGGACTTGTAGGTTGTCTGCAATTTTTGGGCGGGAGACCTGGTGAACTTGTGGAGGTTCAGGGTGAAATGCTAAACCATTACAATTTTTACAGAATGCCTTAGCACGTATCCTTACGCACTCAAAAAAGAGAGACCACATTACACCAACTCTAATTGAACTACATGGGCTTCCAATACTATTACGTATCTTATGTAAAACCTTATCCCTCATTCATAAAAGTATTATAAATGAAAATTCCCAGTGGATCAACCCTCCACTCCTTCCTCGCACCTCCACAAGACCAACCCGGTCCACCCTACAAGGAACTTTCTGCACTCCTTCGATCAAATCTACTAAACTCATCTCCACATCAAACAGAGCATTCTCTCTGGTTGGCCCTACCCTCTGGAATTCCATGCTTCCTGACTTACGTACTGAAACTTCCACACCCAAATTTAAAAAAAAACTTAAAACCTGGCTATTCCTACAGGCCTTCCCTTCTCTTCCCACCTATCCCTGTGACTAATTGCTAAAACACTTGGGGGCGGATTTTCAGAGCCCTGCTCGCCTAAATCCGCCCAAAACCGGGCGGATTTAGGCGAGCAGGGCCCTGCGCGCCGGTGAGCCTATTTTACATAGGCCTACCGGCGCGCGCAGAGCCCCGGGACTCGCGTAAGTCCCGGGGTTCTCCGAGGGGGGCGTGTCGGGGGCGGGCCCGGTCGTCGCGGCGTTTCGGGGGCGTGTCGGCAGCGTTTTGGGGGCGGGTACGGGGGCATGGCTACGGCCCGGGGCGGTCCGGGGGCGTGGCCGCGCCCTCCGTACCCGCCCCCAGGTTGCGGCCCGGCGCGCAGGAGGCCCGCTCGCACGCGGGGATTTACTTCTCCCTCCGGGAGGCGTAAATCCCCGGAGAAAGGTAAGGGGGGGATGTAGACAGGGCCGGGCGGGTGGGTTAGGTAGAGGAAGGGAGGGGAAGGTGAGGGGAGGGCGTTAGAGGATTCCCTCCAAGGCCGCTCCGATTTCGGAGCGGCCTTGGAGGGAACGGGGGTAGGCTGCGCGGCTCGGCGCGCGCCGGCTATACAAAATCGATAGCCTTGCGCGCGCCGATCCAGGTTTTTAGCAGATACACGCGGCTCCGCGCGTATCTACTAAAATCCAGCGTACTTTTGTTTGCGCCTGGAGCGCAAACAAAAGTAGGCCTATTCGCGGAGTCTGAAAATCCGCCCCAAGTTGTATAATTTGTTGTATATTTGATGTATAATTTATGTATAATGTTTGTTGTTTAATCACTAAACATCTGCAAATATGCGCCAAATTCTGCCCTACATCACCTAATTCCCTCGTTTCTCGTGTAGTCGCTGTTTACCATGATTCTTGTGTAACCACACCCCACCTATGAAGTCTCCTTGTACTGTTTTGTAAATTCACCCCTTTAATCAGTACCTTCAGTACCTTTGTCCCCCTTTACCCTAACTCCTGTAACTAGTATTTATTTTTTTACGATTTTTGAATCCTAGTGCCCAGTTTTACTTACCCCCTATTAATACTCCTGCACCCGTTTATTCTTTAAATGTTCATATGTTATTTTTGTTCCTTGTAAAGGCTATGCCTAATGACAGCCTTGCTGTCTCTGTTCTGAGTTACATGTGAACTGATACGATGTGCAAACGGTTGTCGGTATACAAAAATTCTAAATAAATAAATGGTTGACCACCCCTGAACAATAAAGGTTTCAGCTTCCATAACAGCAGAGATCTAGAAGGTATCTGCACAACTCCCCCAGCAGCCATGCCAGAGGAATCCAGAGGACACCATGTGCTATCTGGGTGTCAGATTCCACAGCTCCTGTACTCTTTCTAGCAGAGGAGAACTGGAAGGCCCATCTATATATTTCTCCAAACAGCACCAGCAAAGAGAAATAAGTCATCTAGGTTTCACCTTCCACAGCTCCTGTACTTTTTCTAGCTGCAGAGAATTGGAAGGCTCATTTGCATACTTTGCCCAACAGCCTCAGCAGAGGACTCCAGAGAACATGAGACATATAGGATCCTGCTTCTACAGACCTAATTTTCACATACCCTGCCCTCTTACCAGCAGCAGAGGAATAAAAGGCATGCACCAAAACACCACATCCTACAAATTATCAACAACAGATTTACTTCTTTAATGTAATAGCAGGGAATTAGTTCAAAACAAGAGTCAATAAGATGTGTGTAACCAGGTAGTTATAAGTAGCTTAATTGTAGTCTTTACAGAATAACTGACAGACAAATATCAAATAAATCAAGTTTAAAAATACTATATAGATTAGTTTTAACATCCCCATTCTATGTGTGTGTCTGAGAAAAAGGAAGCCTTGGGTTGGATGCAATGTCTGCTTCAGTATCACCCATTCCCCTACTGTTCCGGGCAATGCAGAAGAGGAAGAGGTAAGGGGAATGAAGATCACATGGGGAGGGGCTGGAGAGTGTTCTCTTCTCTGCACGCTCCAGGTTAACACCTTCTCAGCCCCGCAGGCTGCTTGGAAGAGAGGGACTAGAGCAGAATATCCCTGCTGCTCTGCCTCTTAAGTCTGATAAAAACTGTCAGAACTGCATTCCAGGACATTCCCCCACAATTTAAGCCCTGCTTATGGTTATCTGACGTCCACGTGCATCACACCAGATCACATGATCCACTCTTCCACCTGCAGGAGGAAAGCAATGTCAATGTTTTTTACCTTCTTCCTCGTACATTTCACACACATCACAAATACTACCAACAGGTTCAGCAGGACTGCATTACAGATACTCAGGGTTACAAATCTTCCTTATCCCAGGGTCTATACTACAGTTTACAGACTTCAAATTGCCAGGAACACTGGGATATAACCAGTGATCCTCATAAGCCCTTAAGGTCCAATCCAAATCCTCGAAGGTGGGGTTACAGGTCTGTCTGGCTTGAAGTAGGTATGAAATTCTCATCTTATGTGATTGTATATCATAGACTTGCCTGTAACTCATTAGTAACACAAAGACTTTCTGACAGAACAGACCCTTGTTTAAAGCTAGGTTTGGCTCTTATTTTTCCCCCTTACAATCTTAAAGCAGGTAAAATACACTCAGGAGCTCAGAGCTAATAACAGCCTTGGAATACAAATATTTTCATGCAGAAAAATTATCTACACAAAATAGTAAAAGTGTGCATGTGTGCAAGTACTTTTCTTTAAGACAACTTTCAAAGTGAAAGAACACATGTACTTTCTTTTGAAAATTAGGGTAAATTCCACAAATACAGAGTACCTGTAGGCATTACAGCAGATACGTAGTCAGTATAAAATTCAACCTCTTAATGAATAAAATATACATATTTTTCATTTTAGGGAAAGTAATAGTATATCTTCTCACAGACCGTAGGATTTTTCATTCCACTATAAATATAGTGGAATGAAGAGATGCAGTCAGAAAAGGGGCAGTGGGGCGATAGTGTGCAAGTTGACTGCGGTTGTGGCTGAGCTGCACACTATCACCCCCATAGCGCCACTGCAAAATGTGATGTTATTTCCGGCGCTACTGTCAGCGATAATGTGTTAAACATTATCACCCACAGCGCTCCTGGGTCCAAAAATGTGTTAACCCTGCCCAAACCCCTCCCCTATCCCTCATTTTAATTTTAACATCGTGATGCGGTAATTTTCACGTATGTTAGGGCAGTATCGCACACAATAAGACCCTAACACACGCAATAACGGGCCATCATGTGTTGAAAAATGAACCCCACAGTTTGCAGACCTGCAAGATTTCAGTCTTATTTATAAATGGAAACTTCATCCAAACCTGTTCCCACTCCTTTTTTAAAAGCAGGCAAAAGAACACAAGCTGTGAATACTAGGGACATGTAGGGGAAAAACATTGTTTTCATTTTACTGTTTGTTTTCAGGAGGTTTTTTCCCCACAGATTTTAGTTTGTGAAATGTTTGATTCATTTCATTCGTGTAAAAAAAACAAAAAAAACTTTTTAAAAATAAAGGCCAAAAAAATCTAAAATGGGGCTACCCAAGGTCTCCCATCCACCTGGAAAATTTCCAGGGCAAGGATCCCCACCTCTCGGCTCCACTGGTGAGACCTACATCCAGGCTGAAGCCTTGGTTTTGCATAGACTGAGGCTGCAATAGGTAACTACAACCTTGGCCTTGACCTACACAAGGCCGACATCTCATGTTAGGCTGGACCACAGGCCCAGGCCTGATGCCACAGCCTGGCCCGAAGGCCTGGTCCTTTAGCCGGGGTCTTGACCTGAACTGGGGCTTCAGTACGATGCAGTGAACTTGACCTCAGCTTATTCAAGGGCTCAGTCTCAGCCTCTGATGAGGCCAGAACTGATACTGCAGCCTGGCTTGGAGGCTGGGTACAGAAGTTAGGGCCTCATCCTGGATCCAGGACTAATGCTGGGGCCTGACCCAGAGGCTGGGTCCAGCACTGGGACCTCAACCCAGACTGAGGCCGTATCCAGATGCCTTGGCCTTGGCCTAGGTTTAGGTCGAGGCTGCAGTAGGTTACTGTGACCTCATCCTCAGCCTACTCAAGACCTTGGCCAAGGCTGATGATGGAGTCCTGGCCCAGGCCCAATGATGGGAACTTGACCCAGACCCAGGACCATGCCAGGGCCTGGCCCAGAGGCTGGGTCCAGACACCAAGGCTCAACCTGCACCAAAGGCTGTTTCTGGGGCCTGGCAAAGAGACAGGGTCCCAACACCTGAGCCTTGTCCTAGGCCAGAGCCCAGGCTCAAGTGCAATGCTACATCTTGGCCCAGAGGCTGGATCCTGACCACAGGGCCTTGATCAGGACCTGATGCTGGGGCCTCGGCATGTATCCAGACCTGACACCAGTGCTTGGCTGGGAGGATGGATCCCATCTCCTTGGCCTCAGCCTTGTGTCAGGCCAGGGCCTGAAAGTTAGGCCTTAGAGCATTCAACATCTTCTTCTTTTCTTCTTCAACTGATGCCATCATCTGGAGCCATGCCAGAGTTAATTAACTCCAGCACATTCATCCCAGTGGACGGCACCATTTTGATGTACAGCAATGTATGGTAACACCATACATCAAAATGGTACCATCTACTGGGGTGAATGTGCAGGAGTTAATTAATGGGAAGTTAATAATCTAAATTTGTTTTATTATGGGTAGCACATATTTTCCCACATAAACACTGCTTATCTCCCCCTTTGCTTAAAAGGGTGACAAGTAATAGATATATTCATTTGGAAGCCTAAATGGATCACTATGAATCTGACATGTTCTATTATGATCGTAAATCAGTTTATATTATGTACTGCCTGCCTAATGGTTTATAACATTAGCTACATTTAAAGTATTGCTCAAACATTTAGTTTCTACATGTGCTAAGAAAGGAGCAATGAGGATAGCATACATATGATACAACCATTAATGAAGACAATTTTTAAAGTAATTTACTCAGATAAATATTGATTTACCCAGATAAATTGGCCTGTGAAAATTCTCCTTAAAATGATTAACAAGTATATACGGAGTTCATAACTTGCCTACTTTCAGCCATTTTAAAACCGGTAATTCTTGGGATCAGCTTAGTACTGTTGCTCTGATAGGAATCTAAATGTTAAAATATATATAAAAAATAAATAGAGGTTTAGGCTGTGGAGTAAAGTATGTATGCAAAATTGAACTTTCAAACCTGTATATATACTTTGTCACAATTTTTTCCATCAGCAGGTGAAGGATGTGCATAGTCTGAGGGTAATTTTGTAATGGATTTCTGCAGAAGTAAATTTTTGAAAGGAAAAACATGCAGAGCAATTTCCATACTGAATCAGACTGCACATCCATTAAGCTCACTAGCCTGTTTCTAACAGTGGCCAATACAAGTCAAAAGTACCAGGCAGTATCCCAATATAAGATAGATCCCATGCTGCTAATACCCAGTTATAAGTAGTGGCTTTCCTCAAGTCTCCATGCTTAATAACAGTTTATGGACTTCTCCTTCAGGAACTTATCCAAATCTTTTTAAAACCCAGCTATGCTCTTGCCTTTGTCACATCCTCTGGCAATGAATTACAGAGCTTAATTGTGTGTTGAGTATAAAAATATTGTATTCGATTTGTTTTAAATGAGCTACTTAGTAACTTGATGGAGTGTTCCCCTGTCAGTATTTTTGAAAGAGTAAACAACCAATTCTCATTTACCCATTCTGTTTCGCTAATGATTTTATAGACTTCTATCATATTCTGCTTCAGCCATCTCTTCTCCAAATTTTTGTATTTATTTTATTTTAATCTCTATTCCACTTTTCACACTTTTTTCAGTGCTTCAAAGTGGATTACATTCAGGTACTGTCGGTATTTCCCTATCCCCAGAGCCTTTAGCCTTTCCTCATACGGTAGCAATTCCATCCCCTTTATTGTTTTGGTTGTGTGTTTGTAGTCATTAAAAAAAAATTGCTACCAGGTCTGTGGGTACAAAATTACTCATGGACCTATGTAGGCTATTGAAAACTGTATTCTTAATTTCTAAATATCATCAGGTTTGGGAATAAAATAGGTTTTGTGCTAAAACTTAGTTTTAAATATTAAAGTACTGTAACAATTATGAATATACATGTTTACAAAAATAGCAGTACAGAGAAGATTCTTATGTTCCATAAAGGGTCCTATTCTATAAACTCAGGCTAAAAAAAGTTTCACTTTTTGGTTCATTAATGTGGCCTCATTACTAATGCGGACATTAAGACAGAAAAGTGTCATATCCATGCTTAGACACTCCCCATGTTAATTGATCCAAAATGGGGATTCCACCAACCCTCCAGATCACTCCCTACTGCCTACCCATAAACAGCAGACACCATCCCAATAAACAGCTTCATGTAGGCAACAGGCAGTCAGGCAATGCCTCAGGAAGCAGATATTCCCCTGATAAGCATCCCTCTGCTCTGTAAGCAGATAATATCCCCCAATAAACATGTCCTTCCTATAGCCAGCAAACATTCCTGCATTCTGATAGACAGCAGATATCCACCCAAACCCAGAAAGACCTCACTCTCAAACTTAAAGCATCTCCCATAAAATGCCAACCACCTTATTCCCCAGTCTCCCATCTGGAAAGAAACCATGCCATTCTGAAGGATCTGGCTCTTCATGGGCAGGATGCATATTAGAGATATCCAAACACTATCTCTGAGATACCTTTTTCTGACTGCCAAATGTTGCTACTAGAGGTACTTCACCATATATGATGATGATCCCCTAGCAGCATCATTTAGCAGCCAGTAACAGAGTACGTAAGAGGCCTCTGATATCCTTCCTCTCTGTGAAGAGCCAGTCTCTCTGGAATGGTAAGCATTTATTTTGGAGGGGTGGTTAGGGAATTAACATTTTATGGAGTATGTCTTGTTAGGATGTGACACCGTCACCTACCACCCACAGGGAAGTGGGGGGGGGGGGGGGGGGCAGAAGTGTTCTATTAACTATCCTGGGGAGAGGGATGTTTTGGGGGCCTGCTCATCAAGAGGATGTCTTCTGTCTAAGGAGGGCTGCTTATTAATAGGATTCTGTATCCTACCTAAGGGTGTTAGGAAATGATCTGCAGTACTGAGGGGAGAGGAAATCTCCCCTGGTAACTGGCCCATATGACTCTCCTTCATTTACATGTGAGACTGTGTTAATTTTAGCCTGATCTTACCAACATCTTGAGGGATCTTTATTAGGGATGTGAATAGTTTTTTGACGATTTAAAAAAATTGTCCGATATTTTTTAAATCGTCAAAAATCGATACAGTGCACAATAGAAATTTTCACGATTTATCGTGAAAAATCGTTATTCCCATTAGTGTCCACTAACGGGAGTTATTTGGGGGGAGGGCGGGAAAACCGGCACACCAAAACAACCCCTAAACCCACCCCGACCCTATAAAACTAATCCCTTACCTTCCCCCACCCCCCGAACCCACCCAAAACTTTTTACGAGTACCTGGTGGTCCAGTGGGGGTGCGGGGACCGATCCCCCGCTCTCGGGCCATCGGCGCCATTTTGACTGCCACTTAAAAATGGCGCCGATGGCCCGATTAAAAAAAAAACCACCCGGCCCTTTAAAGAAGACCCCTTAACTTCTCCCACCCTCCCGATCCCCCCAAAACATTTTTAAATTACCTGGTGCTCTAGTGGTGGTCCCGGGAGCGATCTCCCGTTCTCGGGCCGTCGGCTGCCACTCATAAAGATGGCGCCGATGGCCCTTTGCCCTTGCCATGTGACAGGGTATCCGTGCCATTGGCCGGTCCCTGTCACATGGTAGGAGCACTGGATGGCCGAGCCAAGATGTTCAGTGAGATTTACCCAGATAAGTGTGCTACTAAAAATACTTGTTTAAATTTACCTGGGAAAGGTATCCAGATAACTTTAGAACAACATTTTGTCTGACCAGATTTTTCCAGGCAGTTTTAAATGGGTAGCACTCAATATCAGCGTAAACCGTTTAAATTTAAGCCTCATCCCTATAACACTCTCCACCTTCCCTACTTTTACCTGGCTACATTTTACCCAAGTAATAAGTAGTTCCTGGGTAAAATTTTACCTGTTGGTGGGGCAGGAAATTTGAATCTTGGGGTTTGGCTGCGTAATGTAAAAGTTACCCAGACAAACCTCTTTGAATAGTGACCTCTACATAATTCTATCTCTATGATGACTTCTTAGAAACTGCTATATCATATTTTAAAACTCAGAAAAAGAACATAAAGGTTTGTTACTTCCACTGAATATCCAGTCCTGTCTCACAGCAAATCCCAAGAAGAGCCAATATTATTTAATTTAATTCTTTTAAGGTACTGAAACAATGAGGCCAAAGAAGATAGCGCCCAAGAGATGGCATGGGAAAGAGAGTGCTTTGAGGAGGAGATGACAAGGATTCCTGAGATGAGGGTGGGGGGGGGGTGTCCTGAGGAGAATGAGAACTGGAGTGTGGAAGAGACTGGGGAATCTTGCACAAGGTATGAGTGAGAGGCCCAGGGTACCCATGGCGGTAAACTCACACTGTACTCCCATGGGTTTCTGAGGCAGTGAGTAACCCATGAGGGTACACTATAAGTGACCAGAGGGATATTGGAGATGTATAGTTTATGTCCCATAAGGTGTAATGAGAAATGTAGTGAATAAGAGAGGAGTGAAAAGATCTGATTCCTGTTCCAGTGAAGACGAGGACACTGGTACTTTACGTCCTGGAGTACCAGATTGTTTATTGTGTTGGATGTTTTACATTAACTGTATATCCCTTGAACTCTGTTTGTCATATGCTAAAACAAACCCAATGGCTAGTGGTAAGAGCCAGAAATAAAGTTAAGAGTTTGGTTTTATCAAAAAGTGGTGTGACTCTGAGAGTTTGTTTTGTCCAGCAATGATGGAGAGGTATTCGGACTAGGTTCATAGAGGGAAGAAGGGTTGATGCACTCCCTTACTAGTTAAGGGAAAGTGAGCTACCCCGTTGCTTCCATTTGGGTCCACTTCAGAAGCTGCATGACCCACCTTTTTGAACGCACTAAATACTAGGGATGTGAATCGTTTTTTGACAATTTAAAATATCGTCCAATATATTTTAAATCATCAAAAATCGTTAGGGCCACGATACAATACCAATTCCCCCGATTTATCGTCAAAAAATCGTAAATCGGGGGAAGGGGGAGGGCAGGAAAACCGGCACACTAAAACCCCCTAAAACCCACCCCTGACCCTTTAAATTAAATCCCCCAACCTCCCAAACCCCCCCCCAAATGCCTTAAATTACCTGGGGGTCCAGCGGCGGTCCGGAATGGCCTCCTGCAATTGAATCGTGTTGTCTTCAGCCGGCGCCATTCTGCGCCGCCATTTTTCAAAATGGCGGTGCAAAATGGCGGCGGCCATAGACCAACTCGATTCGACTGCAGGAGGTCGTTCCGGACCCCCGCTGGACTTTTGGCAAGTCTTGTGGGGGTCAGGAGGCCCCCCCAAGCTGGCCAAAAGTCCCTGGGGGTCCAGCGGGGGTCCAGGAGCGATCTCCTGCCGCGAATCGTTTTCCGTATGGAAAATGGCGCCGGCAGGAGATCGACTGCAGGAGGTCGTTCAGCCGGGGTCCGGAACCCCCGCTGAACGACCTCCTGCAGTTGATCTCCTGCCGACGCCATTTTCCATACGGAAAATGATTCGCTGCAGGAAATCGCTCCCGGACCCCCGCTGGAACCCCAGGGACTTTTGGCCAGCTTGGGGGGGCCTCCTGACCCCCACAAGACTTGCCAAAAGTCCAGCGGGGGTCCGGAACGACCTCCTGCAGTCGAATCGTGTTGGTCTATGGCCGCCGCCATTTTGCACCGCCATTTTGCAAAATGGTGGCGCAGAATGGCGCCGGCTGAAGACAACACGATTCAATTGCAGGAGTCCGTTCCGGACCGCCGCTGGACCCCCAGGTAATTTAAGGCATTTGGGGGGGGGGTTCGGGAGGGTGGGGGATTTAATTTAAAGGGTCGGGGGTGGGTTTTAGGGGGTTTTAGTGTGCCGGTTCACGATTTTAACGATTTTCACGATACTCTAAACACCCAAACGGCGACGATACGATTCCCTCCCCCTCCCAGCCGAAATCGATCGTTAAGACGATCGAGGACACGATTCACATCTCTACTAAATACATTTGAGATTCTGCCCTTCCTGGTCAGAACTTCTCATCATTGTATGTGCCTGTGCTTGTGGGGTTCCAATTACAACTATCAAAATTAAATCCATGGTATTCTTTTAAAACAAATTGTAGTTTTATATAAAACAAGTCAAGCTTTACTGAAATAAATGTATATTGAAGTACTCATCATAGGAAAGCTTTTTAATGCTATTGTTTTTTTTTTGTTTTGAAGATCTGAACAAAAGCTGTTATTTCGCTGTGCTAGACACACATAATGGGGAAACTTGGGATCAATGCTTACCATACTGAATTGCTTATTCCATCTTCTAGTTATAATTATAGCTTTCTCTAGCACAAGTGCTTTTCAGCATTCAGTTAATTGATTGCCTTGGATTATTTCAGGGTTGTTTCTTATTCTTTTTTTCTTTTGGGTATCTTTGGCATAATGTGATTAAAACAGTACAAAAATGAAAAGTCTACCAGTTAAGAAATCTAAAGCCTGATCCATAAACATCATTTAATTTACCTTTGACTGAGAATAGAAGTTTGAATGCCAGAGTATCCCTTTGAATAATTTCAGAGATGGTCGTTTCATTTCAGCAATACCTTTCATGTTTTTCTTTAGGACTTAATTCACCTAAAATAATTTTTGGCCTCTGGAAGGAAAATAATGTAAGTTGTAACTGTTTTAAAATAAGATATTCAACTAACAAAAAGCAAAAAGCCCAACATTTTTAGGCTCAGCCAGTGCAAGAGTGTTTGGGTGCCCCAGACAAAACTTCAGTCATGCACTGTGCTCCCCCAACATACTTGTTACATACAGATCCTGCACAGCGTTTCCTCTTACGAGCGCAGTGGCTCCAGTACAACACTCCCTTTTTTGGTGGTATTGGCTCTAGCACAGCACCCCTCTGGACCTTGTGCTGGTGGGATTTTGTCACCCCCCAAAAAACTTTTGGTGCTCTAGGCAACTGCCTAGTTTACCTAATGGAAGCACCTGCCCTGTTGTTATGGATTGAAAAAGGTATTCAAAGCAAAGTAGAGGAACAGTCATCATAGACACTTCATTAACATATTGTATTCCAACCACAGACATGTCACCAAAAAAATAACACACCTAACATACACATTCACCTTTAATTTGCCTCTGAGGCTGTTAATAAATCTTGGTGGAGCTTTTCCAGAACTACCCAGTTACCATTATTTCCATGGGAGTGATTTTGACACTTTTAAAATCTTTTTATGTTTGCAAACATTTAAAGGCAAACTCCCCATGAAGTTTCCCTTTGGAAATATGAGCCAGCAGGGAAAAAGGTTCTGTAGTCTGCACATACTGTACATTTGCACCTGCTTTGTAAGAGATACAGACGTACTTGCGATTAATTCATGAGGAGATTTTAAAATCCAATTGCCATGTGTACTTTCCCTCTCTGATCTAACACTCTCTTTTTTTGCTTTAGATAAAAGCAGATGCGAATAGGCCTATAGGGACGTTGGGCATGCCCTAGTGGTCTGGTCAGGCCAATTATGTGGCTAATGTGGACTGCAGTAGTTTCATGCCTGCCGAGCTGCTGCAATCAACATCAGGTCTCTGTGGCAGCTCTTGTCACAGATCAGAAGCTTTCCATGGTGCTTTCTACTCACTTGCTCCTACCTTTCATTTTCCCATGATGGCAGAAGTGGCAGGGGTCCCTGGACATTCTCTTTCCACTGCTTTCTCAGACCCCACCATCTACTTCAGCCATGGTGGCAAGAAACACTCTGGACCTAATTTACACTTGCTTTGCCTCTCTGGCTGGGAGTCAGCTAAGAAACCTCTCTCCTCTGCTTTACGGCTCCTATCACTCTCCTCTGCACCTTGCTGCCAGCCCCTTCGCCTGAAGAGTTAATGGGCTGTGATGCAGACCCTGTTCTCCTGGGGCCCTGCCAGGATCCCAACTAACCAGCAATGAAAGTAAAAACATTTTAATTTTCACTTGTTTTAGCATGTTTGAGTCAGCATCTGTGTCAGTAAGCATGTGTGTGAAAATGTTAGCATGTATGCGAATGAGCGAGTGTGTGAGAGCGTCAATATGTGAATCAGTGAAAGTGTGTGAGTCAGAGAGCATGTACATGCATGAGAAACAGTAAGCGCAAGTGTGTGCCTGAGAGTCAGTGAGTATGTATTTCACTGAGTATGTACATGAGTAAGCATGTAGGTCACTAAGTGTGTGCATGTGGGTGAGAGTTTGTGTGTGTCAGTGAGCCTCTGTGTGTTAGTGTGCATGTGTGTGAGTGAGCTTATATGTACATGAAAGAGAGGAGAAAGACAGTGTGAATCCCCAAAAACCAACTAATCTATGACAATTTCAGGATGACTAGAATCAAAAGTTTATAACAAAAAATGTCTCAAAGAACAATTGTATTTTTATTCAAAAAATATTTTTTTTCTTTATATTATTTTCAGAGAAAACATCCAAATATTTGTTTATGAAAGGTGGCCCACCATAACACCCTGCGGATACTGAATTTTTTATATTTTCAGTGTTTTGACCACTGATGGTTCATAAATAATCAACGGACCAATGTTCATTCAAACAATAATTTTTTCAAGATTTTTTTTAAATGTTTATAAAAAACAAGAAGCATACTTCCTATTCACTGTGACCAACATGATATCATGTTTTGAACTGCTGCTTCAGGAGTTTCTTGTTGATCATAATTTCATTAGTCCTTAATGCCGTAAACAAAGGTTTTCCTGATTCATGAACTACCTATCACTGACTAAAGAAATCGAGTGGGTGGTCCTATTTGATTGATGGATGTCACCCTTCCAAGCTTATCTCATGTCATCATCATATCATGGTGATAGATACTTCATTGGCCAGCGCCCAGGGTTGCAGCTATTTTATAACATATGTGCCTATAAGTGTGCATGTTATAAAATAGCCTGGCTGCGCACATGTGTGCTCAATTTTAAGTGGGTGTGCACCTGGACATGTGCCAATGCCATTGCCATTAAAACCAGTTTGTTCCAAGTTTGCCCAGTTAAGGGATAGGTCTTCCAAATCCCCATAGTTTAATAGCCTTCCTTTTCCCCTGTTAGACCCAACCTTTAAAATCCCACTGATCTGCCTAGATTTTTTTGTTTTATCACTTACATGTCATCCGTAGCAGAAGGAAAGTTATGTGTACGTAAGCATTTACATGCACATTTCAGGTTAAAATTCTGGAATGCCCATGCCCCACCCAGAGCATTTCCTTGCCCTGCCCCTTCTTGAAAACTTTTCATTTGTGCACTCAGCGGCATTTATGTGTATATCTGGGTGGCTTTTAAAATCTGCTAGGCACACTGGTCCTACATATTTGAGCATCTCCTGATTGATGTACATGTTGGGCTTTTAAAATTCACTTTTAAATTCCCATGGCAGGAATTCTTCAAGTGAAGAATGGCCAGTGAAAAAATCTGCTTCCCAGATCTAACTGAATTTAAATTTTTCATGGATTGAGAGTTCATATATGTGATTTTTGATGCAGTAGCAGAATGTGTGGTGCTGCCATTGGAGTGCCTACAACACAAGGTAGTCATAAAGGGGGGGAATGGTCAGATATGGCACTCTTCTAAATCAGAACAGCCAGATTTTTCACTGGGCCATCCCCTTGTATGCTTCCTTTGGTTCCTACCCATGTCCTCCGACAAAATCCTTTGAAGATCCTTATGGAAGCATAAGATAGGTGTTCTATATATGCATTCATGCCAGTTTTCTGCTCTTCTGTGATTTCCTCACCTGAAGCGTAGTACATATTCCATTTTATCCTCCTGCATTGACAAGTACGCCCCATGTACCAGGCATAGTTGTATATCCCTTGGAAGCCACTGGAAAAATTATGAAGAAAATAGATCTGAGCATGCTCAGTTTATTAATTAGTTAATTAATTTTCTTGTTTATTTATGTTGACAATTTATAGGGTACGTCGTCAAGGTCCAATGCAAATTGCAATAAAACTATTCCTAAAATCAGGTACAGTTACATAGTCAGTCAAACAAAAATTTACATACAAACCATCTGCAGCTTTGGTAATTGATCATAGAGTTGCAGCTCAAGGAACTGCATTTTTTACATTGAAAATGTGAAGGCCTTTGCGGGCAATATTGACTCAGGACCTTTTTCGTACTGTATTGCAAGCCTATGTTTTGGGCCATTTAGATTATTGTATCCAGGGCCGGCGGAAGCACTAGGCGAACTAGGTGGTCACCTAGGGCGCCAGCTTCCCGGGGGCGGCACTGCCCCGGTAAAATTAAGAGAGCCGCGCTCAGCCGCTGCCCCGGTAAAATGAAAAGAGCTGCATTAAGCCGCCGCCCCCCCGATAAAAATAAAAGAGCCGCTGCCGGCAGCCCGCCCCAAAAGACCCATCTGACCTCCCTCAGCGGTTCGCGTGCTCCCAGTCTCTCCCGCTGCTCTTTCTTCCCTGCTGCCGTTGCCGCCGGGCTATCAGCACGTTCAAGCTCAGCGGGAACGGCAGTGGTGCAAAAAAAAAAAAAACAAGCTGTGGCATCCGCGGCTGCCCTTTTCTTCCTCCCGCCCCCCCCTGACCCGGAACAGGAAGTGATGCACGGGAAGGAGAAAGCCGTGCCGCGTGAAAAAAATAGCGGCGACAGCAGCATCGGCCCCCGAGCAATTGAAGCAGACGGTAATCGGGAAAGGAGTCAGCAGCATGAGCCTCCCGCGGCCGATGGGATTCTTCTTTTTTGGCCTGCGGGGGCTGGAGGAGGAGGCTGCTGCAGCTACCATTTGTGCTCGGGGAGGGGCAAGGGGGGGGAAGTGAGTGAGAGAAAGAGAGATAAGCAGCCAGCCTGCCTGTGTGTGATTGAGAGCCTGTGTGTAAGTGAGAGAATGTATTTGATCGAGAGCATGTGTGTGTGATTGAGAGAAACTGGTCAGAGAGCTGATGTATGTGTATATGTGAGACAATGAAAGTGACTGCTCAAGGAGATGACTGATGTGTGAGAGTGTGAGACAGTCAGGGATGTGACTGATGTGTGTGTGTGTGTGAAAGAGAGAAAAAGCATGGAAGTGAGAACTCTGGGTATGTTAGAAAGCATGGGAGTAAAAAGCCTGGTGTTGTGGGGGTGTATGTGAAAGAAAGCATTGGAGTGAGAAGCCTGATTATGTGAGAGAGAGCATGGGAGTGGAAATCCTGTGTGTGTGTGCATGTATGAGAGAGAGACTGGTTGGTAAGGTGACGGTGTGACTGGTGTGTATGTGAATGTGAGAGAGAGAATGTGATTCAGGGAATGAGAAGCCTGTGCACCTGGAGAGCGAGCATGGAAATGAGAGAGAGACTGGTGTATGTGTGTGTGTGTGTGTGTGTGTGTGTGTGTGTAACAGAGAGAAAGTGATTATGGGAATGAGAAGTCTGTGCATGTGAAGAGAGTGAGCATGGGAGTGAGAACCTGGGTGTGTGTGAGACACAGCATGGGAGGGAGAAGCCTGTATATGTAAGACAGAACAGGTGACTGGTGTGTGTTTGTGTGTATGTGAGAGAGAGAAAGAAAGTGATTATGGGAATGAGAAGCCTGTGCATGTGAAGAGTGAGCATGGGAGTGAGAAAGCTGGGAGTGTGTGAGATACAGCATGGGAGTGAGAAGCCTGTATATCTGAAAGAGAACATGGGAGTGGGAAGCCTGTGTGTGTGTATGCATGAGAGAGATCAGGTGACTGGTGTGTGTGTTTGTGTATGTGTGTGAGAGAAAGAAAGTGATTATGGGAATGAGAAGCCTGTGCATGTGGAGAGAACAAGCATGGGAGTGAGAGACTGGTGAGTGTGTGTGAGACAGAGAAAGTGATTATGAGAGTGAGAAGCCCATATATGTAAGTGGAACACGGGAGTGGGAAGCCTGTGTGTGTTATGGCATGAGAGAAACTGTTCAGGAAGGTGACTGGTGTGTTTGTCAAAGACTGTTTGGGAGATGATTGGTGTGTGAGAGACAGAAACTGGTCATGGGGGCATGACTGATATGGTGTGTGTGTGTGAGAGACATGGGCCTTAAGGAAGAGGACCATGAGTATAGAGCTTAGCCACTACTGCTGCTTCTGCTGTGTGCTACGGCCTGCATGGAAGAGGAGTAAGAGAGCTGCTGGAGGGGGTAAGTAAAGGTGGCTTTTTAAGTTTATTTTTCTTGATTGACTGCCATTTTAATTATTTAATATTATGTGATGTGTCTGCTTTTTTTGTTTGAGCAACAAGTATAGCTTTGGTTTATGTTTATTTTATTTATTTTTATTTATTTATAAAAGTTTCTATACCGTCGATAAGACAAATCATCTCAATGGTTTACATGGCATAAAAATGTCAAATAAGTGTTCTGTTATAAATACAGACTTCGTTATTTTCATTAATGCACAATGTAAGTTAATTGTGTGTGGAGGCGGGGGGGGGGGGGGGGGGGGCGGCATAGCTGACGTTTCGCCTAGGGCACCTAATACCCTTGCACCGGCCCTGATTGTATCGGCTCCCTAAAAACCAGATCAGGGTTCTGCAACTTCTTTGCATCACTTTCATTGCATTAGAGAACTCCAGTCAATCCCAAAAGCCTCTCACCCCTTTACGAGCCTTAGGCTACTTTAAGCCACTTTTTTAATGCCACTTAGCCATGAAGCTCTTTCCCCCTTTTTATGATTTCTTCTTCCAAGTTTCATACCAAGTGATATAAAAAAAATCACTGTTCTAAAACCTATTATAGACTGCAATAATTCTCTCATATGTTTTTATGGAAAATGAATGGAACTAATGATGTGAGTAAACACATTTTTTTTTTCATATTGAAACTAATGAAATGAATATGGTTACCCATTGAAACGAATGAATGAACTAAAACAAATGTTTTTTGTTCTGCATGTCCCTTTTGGTTACCTATGCAATGATGTGTACAATTTAAGATTATCATTATACATAAATGACTGTATTCTGAAAAACCAATAGGGTCAATTTTCATAACGCAATGGGCCATTATCGCATGCTGTAGGGCACGCGATAATTACGACATCATGATGTTAAAATTTAAATGAGGGAAAGGGGAGGAGTTTGGACAGCATGTAGTTAAATGAGGGGCTGGTAGCGCTGTGGGCACTGTTTTGCACATTATTGTCGGCAGTGGTGCTAGAAATACCTACACCTATTTCATTGGCGCTACGGGGGCAATAGTGTGCAGCGGGCCCACAACCACAGCAGGAACAAAATGCACAACCATGATGCGGCCACCTGTTCACTATCGCCCCCCCCCCCCAGCACTTTTTTTTATGGGCAATCATTTTGCTATAATTATAAATGATAAATCTAGGGGCAAGAGTTTTAGGTAAAATACAACAGATCTATGAGCCACCTCACAATTTAAAGTCCTCTGGGTCTAAGTTTTTGGCAGTTCCTGCTCCTTGTGAATAAAAAGGCAACAGACATGATCAATAGTATTCTCATACATGAGTCCTTTATTATGGAATGCCCCAAGTCTCTTATCCTGTGTGTTTTTCTAATTAGATTGTAAGCTCTAATGAGTAGGTGTTATGTTCGTGGACCCTTGGGCCGGTTGGGACAGAGGATGGAGTGCTGTGGGGTCCGCAGCAAGTGTCCCAACCAGGAGGCGGTTCGGAGACCCGGAGCAAGCTGAGATACTAGACCACAGTGGAGTCCTATGCGACCAAGGACACTGTACCCACTGGGAGGATGGCCGACGTTGGACCCTGGTGATAGAAGAATCTTAACCCTGGAGACCGGCATTCCCCCGGGAGGAGCCCTTAGGAGTCCAGCCGCTGGGACTTTAGAAGATTCACCCTGGAAGCCGGTCCCCCCAGGAGGAGCCCATAGGGACATGGCCACTGGGACTTAGGCGACTCCTTGAAGGTGGAAGATGGTCCGGATGCAGGCGCCTCCTGCAAGTCGTGGGATCCGGACGGCTGGTGCCTCCAGCAGGTCGTAGGTAATCCAAAGTTGGTCCAGGAGTCTGAGTCCAAGAGCGGACCGCAGCCAGTCCAGAGGTCGGTGTCCAGAGAGCAGTCCAAAGCCAGTCCAGGGTTCGGTGTCCAGAGAGCGGTCCAAAGCCAGTCCAGGGGTCGGTGTCCAGAAGAATCAATCCAGCGAGGAGAGCAGAGCAGAAGCAGGATGAAGAACAAACCAGAACACAGCGACAGCAGGCCGAAGACCAGGAACCTTGTTGCAAGGCACAGGAGAGAGCTAGCTGCAGGGTACTTATACCCTGAGGGCGTCTGACGTCATCTTCAGCCTGGGAGAGGTTTTCCCGCGCTGGCCCCTTTAAATGGGGCTCTTCCCCACGCGCGCGCATCAGGGGGCGGGGCCAGCCGTGCCGGAGCGTCGGCGTCTCTCCCGAGGAGGGAGAGACACGCTGGAGGGCTTGCAGGCCCGGGGCATGCTGGAAACGGCCCGAGGAAGGCTGGAAATGGCCCACACCACCCCCAAGGTAGGTGGAGGGACCGGGGCATGGCCTGGGACCGCAACAGTATCCCCTCTCCTACGCCCCCTCCCAGGAGGTCTGGGTTTACTTGGGTGATCCAAATGGAATTGATGGAGGAGGTTTTTGTACAGGATGTTGACGGCGGGTTCCCAGGAATTCTCTTCGGGACCATAACCCTCCCAGGAAAGAAGGTACTCCCAACACCTGTGATGATGCCGTACATCCAGCACGTCTTTAACTTGATAGATGGCATCTTCCTGTGCCTCTGGTGTGGCGGGTGTGGGTGCCTTCTTGTGATATGGAGAAAGGACCAAGGGTTTCAACAATGAAACGTGGAAGATGTTGTGGATCCTGAGCGTGCGTGGAAGGTGAAGGCGATAGGAGACAGCCCCAATCCTGTCCTTAACTGCGAAGGGCCCAATGTACTTAGGAGCCAACCTCATCGAAGGAAGCCATAGACAAAGGTATTTAGTACTCAGCCATACCTTCTCACCAGGAAGGAACACTGGGGCTGGCCGTCGCAAACGATCGGCCACTTTCTTCATAATAACCGCCGCATGCTGGAGTCTCTTCTGGGTGGAATGCCAGATCTGGCGTAACCATCGGGCGGTGGTTTGCACGGTGGGAGATGGCACATCTACTTGTACCAGTAAAGGGGGCCTCAGGCGTCTGCCGTAGACCGTGTAGAAGGGGGACTTGCCAGTGGAAGAGTGCTTGTGGTGATTATAAGAGAATTCTGCCCATGGAAGCAAGGCCACCCAGTCATCTTGCAGGTCTCCCACAAAGGCATGAAGGAACGCCTTCAAGGTCCGGTTTACCCGTTCTACCTGCCCGTTAGCTTGGGGATGGAAAGCGGTGGTGAAGTCAAGCTGAACCCCGAACTTCTCACACAGTGCTCGCCAATATCGTGACGTAAACTGAGAACCCCTATCCAAGGCAATGTGGAGAGGGAGCCCATGAAGGCGAAAGATATGTCGCATAAACAAATTCGCCAGTTCAGGCACTGAGGGTAGTTTGGAGAGGGGCACAAAGTGGGCCATCTTGGAGAATCTATCTATGACAACCCAAATCACCTTCTTCCCCTCTGAAGCAGGCAGATCTATGATAAAGTCCGTGGATAAGTGAGTCCATGGTTCCGCGGGGATCGGCAGAGGCTGAAGAAGGCCCCAGGGGCAGCCGACAGGAGTCTTCTGTCGGGCACAGGTTGGGCAAGAGTTAACGTAGAGGCGAACATCTTTCTTAAATTGGGGCCACCAGTAATATTCTGAGAGTAATTCCTGGGTCCTGGCTACTCCCGGGTGACCGGCTGTTAGAGAGTCGTGTGCCCAGGAGAGAACCTATTTCCGCAGTCTGAGGGGTACCACAGTCTTCCTTGTCGGGACCGTGTTGGAAGCCGCGAGAAGCACTTTGGCCGGATCAAGAATGTACTGTGGAGGGTCTGGCACATCCTTCATTTCAGCGGTACGGGAGAGAGCGTCCACTCGAACATTCTTATTGGCCGGCTGGTAGCGGAGACGAAAATCAAAGCGGCTGAAGAATAGAGACCACCTGGCCTGCGGGGGTTGAGACGCTGGGCACGGCATAAGTATTCCAGGTTTTTATGGTCTGTATAAACAATCACCGGCTGTTGGGCCCCCTCCAACCATTGGTGCCACTCTTCGAATGCCAATTTAATGGCTAGTAATTCTTTATCCCCTATTCCGTAGTTCTTTTCTGTCGACGAGAACTTCCGAGAGAAGTAGGAACAAGGCAGGAGCTTCCCCCTAGGGGATATTTGACTTAAAACGGCCCCAAAGGCAACGTTGGAGGCATCCTCTTCCACGATAAACTGTCATTGGGGATCGGGGTGCCGCAGGCATGGATCCTGGAGAAATGCCTCTTTCAGTTTCTGGAAGGCCTGTAGGGCGGCCGTTGTCCAATTCCTTGCGTCTGATCCTTTCTTGGTAAGGGCCGTCAAGGGTGCCACCAACTGGGAGTAATGTGGGATAAATTGCCGGTAGAAGTTAGCGAACCCAAGAAACCTCTGCAGCACCTTCACCCCCACCGGTTGGGGCCAATCCTTTATGGCAGCGACCTTCTCTGGATACATGTGAAATCCCGTAGAGGATAAAATATACCCTAAAAAGGGTAACGATTCTTGTTCAAATAAACCTTGTGTTGAATGCGGTCTTCCACTCGTCTCCTGGGCGAATTCTAACTAGGTTATAAGCCCCGCAAAGGTCTAGTTTGGTAAATATCCTGGCCCCTTGCAGTCGATCCAAGAGTTCTGGGATCAAGGGCAGAGGATACCGATCCTGACGGGTAATACTATTCAAGCCCCGGTAATCTATGCAGGGTCGGAGGGACCCGTCTTTCTTCGCCACGAAGAAGAAACCTGCCCCGGCTGGAGATGTAGATGGTCGTATGACCCCCGATCCAGGTTCTCCTGGATATATGCTGACATGGCTTGAGTCTCCGGGAGAGATAATGGGTAGACCCGTCCTCGTGGCGGTGTGGCGCCCGGGAGAAGATTAATTGCGCAGTCAAAGGGGCGATGCTCCGGAAGTATCTCGGCCTTCTCTTTGGAGAACACATCGAGATAATCCTGATAGTAAGATGGCAAACCCAGAGTCGTTGTCCAGAGAGGAATCGGTAGCCGAGTAACCATGGCTAGGCAGGAATTAAGGCACGCAGGTCCCCAGGACACTAGTTGAAGGGAATTCCATGCAATTACGGGCAAATGCTTCCGAAGCCAGGGTAGACCCAAGATGAACGGGTGCATGGACCTCTCTAAAATGAAGAAGGAGATCTCCTCCTGGTGCAGGATGCCCGTGCGAAGAATGAGAGGTTCGGTGCGGGTGGTGATGACTCCAGGAAGTATTCTTCCCTGGATAGAGGACACGCAGAGGGGGGGTCTTTGGGGTTGTACCCTGATCTGGAGTTGTTGAACCAGCTCCTGAAGAATGAAAATACCCCCTGCTCCTGAGTCGATCAGAGCTTGCGTGTCAAACTCCTTCTCCGGGAGGATTAAGGTCACTGGCACAAAACATGGGGAGTCAGAAGCGGTATGACCTAGGGTTAGCTCCCGGGCTGTCCCTAGGACCGAGAGTTTCCAGGATATTCACTACACTGCGCAAGGAAATGGCCTTTGCCACCACAGTACAGGCATAGGCCGAGCGACCGGCGTCTCCTTCTTTCTTCTTGGGAGAGAGGTCCCCGACCAACCTGCATGGGCTTGATAACCTGGGTCTCTGGGGAACCAGACTGGGAATTCCCGCTGCGGGGAGGAGTAGATCCAACAAGTCCCAGCCTAAAAGTCGGTTTCTTTTCTCGAAACCGGCGCTGGATGCGACGGTCCACACGACCTGCAAGATCAATCAGAGCGTCCAGGTCATCAGGGAGGTCTCGGGCTGCCAATTCATCTTGGAGCTTTGGGGAGAGGCTCTCCAGAAAAATGTCGTGCAGGCTGTCGCTCCCCCAGTTTAATTTGGTGGTGAGAGTTTGGAACTCTACAGTGTATTCTGCCAACAGACGGTTCCCTTGGCGTAACTGGAGTAACTCTGAGGCAGCAGTGGACTTGCGGGAGGCTTCATCAAAGATCCATCTGAAGGCAGAGACGAAGTGCTCCAAGTTGTCCAGGCGAGAATCTTGACGCTCCAAACGTTTGGAGGCCCACGCCACGGGCTTCCCGTCCAATAGAGAGATAATAAAGCTTGTCTTGACTCGGTCTGTCGGAAATTGAAGCAGAAGCAGGTTAAAGCGAATGTAGCACTGGTTCAGAAACCTTCGGCATAGTTTTGCATCTCCTGAATACCGTAAAGTTACCGGCATCTGGATGGGAGCTGTAGCGGTAGAAGTGGCCCCTGTTCCTGGTACCGTGGAGCTGGCAGCCGTGGCTCCTTCAACCCGGTCAGCTAACCTCTGTACCATTGTCGTCAGGGCGTCAAGGCATGTCTGCTGCTGTTGCAGCCTTTGAGCAATACCTGGAATGGCTCTCAGGCCGGCTAGGTCCGCCGGGTCCATGGCCTTGCAAACTGTTATGTTCGTGGACCCTTGGGCCGGTTGGGACAGAGGATGGAGTGCTGTGGGGTCCGCAGCAAGTGTCCCAACCAGGAGGCAGCTCGGAGACCCGGTGCAAGCTGAGATACTGGACCACGGTGGAGTCCTATGCGACCAAGGACTCTGTACCCACTGGGAGGATGGCTGACGTTGGACCCTGGTGATAGAAGAATCTTCACCCTGGAGACCGGCACTCCCCCGGGAGGAGCCCTTAGGAGTCCAGCCGCTGGGACTTTAGAAGATTCACCCTGGAAGCCGAAGTCCCCCCAGGAGGAGCCCGTAGGGACACGGCTGCTGGGACTTAGGCGACTCCTTGAAGGTGGAAGATGGTCTGGATGCAGGCGCCTCCTGCAGGTCGTGGGATCCGGACGGCTGGCGCCTCCAGCAGGTCGTAGGTAATCCAAAGTCGGTCCAGGAGTCTGAGTCCAAGAGCGGTCCGCAGCCAGTCCAGAGGTCGATGTCCAGAGAGTGGTCCAAAGCCAGTCCAGGGTTCGGTGTCCAGAGAGTGGTCCAAAGCCAGTCCAGGGGTCGGTGTCCAGAAGAATCAATCCAGCAAGGAGGGCAGAGCAGAAGCAGGATGAAGAACAAACCAGAACACAGCAACAGCAGGCCGAAGACCAGGAACCTTGTTGCAAGGCACAGGAGAGAGCTAGCTGCAGGGTACTTATACCCTGAGGGCGTCTGACGTCATCTTCAGCCCGGGAGAGGTTTTCCCACGCTGGCCCCTTTAAATGGGGCTCCTCCCCGCGCGTGCGCGTCAGGGGGTAGGGCCAGCCGTGCCGGAGCGTCGGCGTCTCTCCCGAGGAGGGAGAGACGTGCTGGAGGGCTTGTAGACCCGGGGCATGCTGGAAACGGCCCGAGGAAGGCTGGAAACGGCCCAGGCCGCCCCCGAGGTAGGTGGAGGGACCGGGGCACGGCCCGGGACCGCAACAGTAGGGACTGCATTTTTGTATGTTTGAACAGTGCTGCGTATGTTGCGCAGCGCTATATAAATGTTAAGCAGTAGTAGTAGTAGTAGTAGTAGTAGTACTAGGTATCTGTATACAACAAAATTGTTTATGTTGCTGTCTGACAGAAGACACTAGTCACTAAGAATGATGTCCTTTCAAGTTAAGTAAAATGCCTGTTTAAACAAGTGGGTCTTCAGATTATTTTTAAAGGTTTTGCTGAAGACCTGCTTATGCAAGATAACAGGGAGCTGATTCCACTGTTCCAGTCCTGTGACTGCAAATAGCCTATTTTGTGATTCAGACAGCTGCATGAACCGATGATTCGGAACATCAAACAGACATTGCCCTTCTGATGTTAAACTACTGTTTGGGCAATACATCTTTAAAAAAGAATTATACAGAAAGGGGCATCATCATTTAGTTTATTATGGATCATATTGAGAATTTTATAATGTATTCAGTTCTTGACCAACGTATGGCACATATTACTGGGGTAATGTGGTCAAACTTAGTGGTCCCAGTTAAAATTCTAGCAGCTGAGTTTTGAATTATGTAAAGTGCCTTCAAGGTGTAGTGTGGTTTGCCTAGAGATAAGTAATTGCAGTAATTGATGTTAGATATTACTAGTGCCTGTAACACTGCTCAAAAGTGAGATGGGTCAAGATGAGGTTTCAATCTGCATAAAGCACAACACTTCCAAAATGATTTTTGCACCAGCATTTTGACATGTGCTTTAAAAGATAGGTTGGATTAAATTATGACCCCTGGATTTTTTGCTTAGAGTTTGATAGGAATAGCCTGCACTTGAAAGGAAAAAGAAGAAAGGAAGGACCTTTCTGAATTATTAAGCAAATGGACAAGCTCAGTTTTAGTTTAGTCTGCTCATATTTAGCATGCTTACACTATTTAACTTGCCTGTGTTATGTGAGGTGCTCAGTTAATTAAGATAATATTGTGTTGCAACAGATATAAAATAGCATTCTTTTAGTAAACTCTCTCTAAATAGCATACAGGGTGAACATACCACCCTATTTAGTGAAAGCTCATAACCCCCACACACCATTTGAATATGCCATTTCTTCATTTGCATGCATGGGCACTAAACCTTTTGCAGTCAGGCTAAATGCCTCAATAATGTGCCCAGTAAGGTCCTTCTGCGTAACACATTACTTTTAACACAGAAACATGAAAAGATAGAACAAGACTGCAGATAAAGAACATATGGATCATCCAGTCTGCCCATTCACATCTTCTGCTCAGCTATATAATCCATTCTTCTTCCTGAGAAATATTCTGTGCTTTTTCTATGATCTTTAAAATTCTGATACTGTCTTTGCATCCACCACATTCACAGGAGGCTGTTCTATGTGTCCACCACCCTTTCTGTACAGAAATATTTCCTTAGATTATTCCTGAGTACTCTATGTCATCCCACAATCCCTTATTCCAGAGCCTCCTTTCTATTCAAAGAGGCCCACTTCCTGTGATTTTTTTTCTGGGAGATATTTTAATACCTCTATCATAACTTCCCTTTCCATCCTCCCCCCCCCCCCCCCCCCCCGAGAAATAAAATTAAAGCCATACTTTAAAATGTCTGTATGTGAATGTCAGAAATCTGAATAGTAAGACAAAAGGAAGGTATGGCATTATATGTGTTGTGGATCCCAGCCACGTGGGTGCCACGACTGGGCCTGCTCACCTTGTGCTGCCCTCCACCAGCGCCGGCCTGGCTGCTGCTGCTAACCTCCAGCGTTCCCGTTGCTCACCATAGCCTTCCTCAGCTTCCTCATCCCTGCAGGCCTCTCAGGAGAGCTCCCAATGGGGCTCTGCGTCTTCAGCCGTCTCAGCCCCGCCCCTAGGTGCGCGTGCAGCTGACATCCATTCTTTTAAAGGGACAAGCGCGGGAAACCCAAGGGAGGCGCGTTCGGATGACATCACAAGAGCCCTGTATATAAGGCAGGGCTCAGTCTCCTGATTCCTGCCTTGGCAATTGGGTCGACACCGTTGGTGTGCTAGTTTGCCTCATACTGTTCCAGTGTTCTCCTGTTCCAGTGTCTCCCTGTTCCAGTGTCTCCCTGTTCCAGTGTCACCCTGTCCCAGAGTCTGCTTGTTCCAGCATCTCCTTGGTCCAGTGTCCCTGTGTTCCAGTGTCTCTCCATTCCCAGTGGCTCGTGTGTTCCTGTATCCTTCACAGGTAGTACCTCTTCGGACTGTCCTCTGGTACTGACCTCTGCCTGGTTGACCATTCTCTTGCCTGCTGCCTAGAACTGACCACTGCCTGTCTCACCATTCTCTTGCCTACCACCTGGAATTGACCACTGCCTGCTTGACCATTCTCTTGTCTGCCGCCTGGAACCAACCCTCGCTTGCTTTGACTATGCTTGGACTGATTCTGGTATTGATCCCTGCTTTGGCTGATTTCTCCTGGACTGATACTCTGGCTCTGACCCTTGCGCTTCACTTGGACACTCTCTTCTGGCCTACTGTGACCATCAGACCAACCTGCTTGGAACCTAACTGGCCTGTCTCACTCTGGGTGAGACAGGCATTGCCTGTCTCACCCAGAAAACCTTCCTGAACTGTTGCCTCCCTGAAGCCTCCGGAGCTTGCAGTTCGGGTCTAGTCCATCCACTCTGCATCAGCCACGTACCCTTGCTCATGGTGGGCACTCCCCTCCGCTACCTCTCCGGAAGACCACCAGAGGCCCACCTAAGTCCAGGCAGTCCGGGTACCCAAGGGCTCAACCTGTGGAAACCCCACACTGTTATTGGTGAAGCTCCAGTTAGCCTTTGTCTCCTTGTGTGCTCCACCTCCTGGTGGCAGGCACTCTCTGGGTCCGACCAGAAGGCCGTACCAATCCTGCACCAGGCCAAGGGTCCACCTCCAGTGCAACAATATGAGGATATATACATTATAGGGACTTTGCAATACCAAAGTATAAAATATTAGAGATGTGAATCGGATGTCCGAATCGTTTCCAGTTTCGTTTTCATAAAACCACAGGAAATTTCATATCTTCCACGGTTTGGGATTATTTTTTTCATGGAAAATCATTTTCGGTTTAGCGTGTACTAACAGGAGTAGTGCGCGCTAACTCCCGTCAGTGTGCGCTAAACCGAAAAATGATTTTTTTCCCAAAAATTTGTGGAAAATGCAATCGTTTTATCAATCCATGATGAATTAGGAAATATCATACGAATTTCCTAATTCATCAAAAACGAATGCACATCCCTAAAAAATATATCAACATAACAAGGCAGATCAACTTGGTGGAATTGTGGCACTATAAGTAAAGGATAGCAAAGATTCAAGCAGGATAAAAGTCCTGCAGGAAACAAAATGCACTGTGGAATCATTATAGATTGAAATTCCATGTGTGAAAAGTAGGAGTATAGCAGTGTTTTTATTCCACCATCCACCTGACCAAGAAAAAGCAAAAGAATATGAAATGTTAGCATATAAATTAGAAAGGCAAATCTATTTGGAAACACAATAATAATAGGAGATTTAAGTTACCACAATACTGATTTGGTCAATGTTTCATTGGGTCATGCTGTAATGAAGATAATTAAAAAAAAATCATGTCCCCTTATTTTACTGTTAACTATTTTTTCTTCCATTTGCGCCTTTGATCTCCTGGCTACTTTCCCAGCTTTTCCACCTTTTTCTTACCTTTTCCAGATATTGTTGTGTCATCTTGCAATCTCTTGCAATTTATGAACACTAACCTTTTCTCCTTTACTTTTTCATCCACTTTTTAGTAAACGTTTTTGACCTCTTTTGCTCCTAACCTTTATTTACTTTTATAACAAAATTGTTTGCTGCCCTTTCACTATGTCCTTTTAGTTTTGTCCACTGATCTTCTACTCTTCTAGCTTATCCCATTTGTTAATGCCTCCTTTAGGTATTCCCAGTCTTAACAAAGTTATTTTTCTGATGTCCAGGAACCTTGTGTTTGAATCAGCCACCATTGCCTGTATTCCAATTCTGACCCACACCATCCTATGATTGATGTATTTAAGGTTATCCCACAAAAACACCCTCCCCATTTGTAAGTGCTAGTCCAGTATTTTCCCCTCATATGTAAGTTCTATTTCCAGAACAGTTTTTCCTGCAGACAATCCAGAACCTCCCTGCTTCTAGATGACACCACAGCCAGGGTGTCCCAATCAATACCCAGCAGAATCTCCCCTTTCATCACAGTTTTGTGAATGCCTTCAATTACATTTCTATCCATTTCTTCTGTCTTTAAGAAGGTCTGTATATCAAACAATATAAATAGATCTTGAATCCCCTCTTTCCAGATTAACCCACAATACCTCTTCCTTGCTCCATAAACCTTGTGGTTCTGTTGCTTTAGTATTATTTTTTTTATATTATTTAGCACCACTCTTTCTCCATTTCTTCCTAATCTGTCCTTCTTTACTGAATATATTAAGCCTCGAATAGCTATATCTTACCAATAAATATATAAGAGGTAAACGATCCACTCCACTAAACAAAATTAAATAAAATTGGGATGGACCTCTTATAAAAAAAAAAGTCATTTAATCTATTATAGTATCACACAGAGTGTCAAAAAATGGAATATCCCATGTGAACTCTTATAATCATGTATGAGAGAGAGAGAGACAGAGAGAGAGAAAGCACCTCTGTATAGAGTCAGTCTGACACTATATATGTACCACTCTAGAGGGGAACCTTGAATGCATGTAGCACTGCAGTATACAAATCAGCTCCTCTTGTTAGATTTTTAATCACTTATAAGGGCTATAATTCTTTACTGATGACAATTTTACTATGAATACCTCTGAATGTGTCTGTTACAACACCCCCCCTAGCCCCAACCCATCTCCCAAAAACCCACCCTGATTCCAAGTGCCCCTCTAGAGTGATACATATATATGCCTTTCCAGGCTTCTTAAAATTCGCTTTGCTTGCATGCAGCCCACATATGTGCACATGTATCCATTTTTGCTCAAGCAATGCTTTTAAGATCTATCTCTTAGAGCATAAACCAAGGGACAAAGCAGGGGCCATGGCCTATGCCTGAGAGTGACGCTGGCACCTCAGCCTAGGCTTATACCAAGGCCCAAAGCTGGGGCCTTGCCTAGGGGATAGGCCAAGGTCCAAAGCAGGGGTTGCAGCCTAAGCCTGAGGATGACTCTGCGGTTTTGGCCTAGGCCCAAGCTGACACTGGGGCCTTGGTTAAGCCCCCAACCACAAACAAACAAAGTTACCTGCTTTATCAGGTATCTGTGGAAGTGGCCAGGCCAGGTCCCAATGCTTAGGTCTCAGCTTAGGCCAGAGCCCAGACCCAGACCTGCCAATGCTGCCGATGGAGGCCAGGTCCCAAAGCCATGGCCTTGACCAAGACCTAGCCCTTTTGCTGGGTCCTGGCCAGAAAGCCAGGTACTGATACCTGGGACTCAGCCTAAGCCAGAGCCTGTACCCAGGTTTGACACTGAAACCCAGTCCAGAGGTCGGGTCCTGATGCATGGCCTTGACCCATATCCAGGCCAGACACTAGAGCCTAGCCCAGACCCTGGGTTCTGATGCCTGGGCCTCAGCCTCATATCAAGCCCATGCCCAGATCCCAGGCCTCGAAGCACATCCATCATACTCTTCTTTCTTCAACTGATGGCATCCACTGACTTAGCTCCAGAGATAATTAACTCCTTACCTTTCCCCTGGCAGGCTCGGCAAAAACAGTAAAAAAAACAAAACCAAAAACTCACAGGTTAAAAAATCGAAAGCTAGGCACTTCTGAAAGGAAATCATATAATAACATAACAAATATCGTTGATATTTTCATGACCTTTTAAAATGTAATGACCCACTGGTGTTCATCACTAATAGTGCCCTTAGTTAACTCCTATAGCTAAGGGTAGAGAGTTCTGGAAGTATATGGTCGCGCCATTCGGTACAGCCCCTCCTTTTTAGGGTGCTGGAATGGCTGTCCCCTGGAAAGGATTTTTAAGCAGCTCTCTACACAGAGACTGTGGGTAGACCATTTAGGTTTTCTTAGAATTAGGAGGCAGTAAAAGTGTTTCTTGAGTTTGGATTTTCAGTCCCATTTGGAGGAACCAGGAATACCCTGCCGGGGGAACCTGTGCAGTGTAGGGAGGTGATTCCTTCCAGTTCACTCACTAGCTGGTTGGGAATCTCCTCTGGGTTGATTTTTCCTGGTTTTATTTATTTATTTATTTTTCCACTTTTTCATGGTATGAGCCTCGTGAGATACTTGGGTACCACCTGAATTCAGGGCATAGGGAACCCTGTTAGGGAAGACCTACCCCTCCACACCATCAATGAGAAGTAGGTATGGTGATGGCCTGCTGCAAGGAGGAACTCCTTTCTTAACTTCTGTTGAAGGGGAAAGGATATTGTTTGAGAAACTCAGGAGGAAGATTTTTTTTGGCTGCCCCTTCCTTCCTTTATTAGAGCAGTAAAAGAGTTGCCTGTTTCAAGTGGATCCCTTCCATCCTGGATCCAGAGAAAGAGACAGAGACTAAAAGAAGTGAAGAAAGATCACATAACTGTGAGTAAGAACAATTTGAGACTTCTGAGGGCACCAATCCGGAATCTTCATCCCCTGGGGAGAGAGAGGAAATGAACCCTTTGTTCAAAAGACTGTTTTGCCATTTTTGGGAAAGGGTTTTTCCTGTCCATCTAAGGGCTATCTTGCCCACCTGGGAACTCTATTTATCCAAGTCCAGGAGGGTGGATGTCTCACTTGCCCAGATAATCGAGACCCATGCACAGATAGAGGGAAGATAACTGTAACATAAGAGACATTCTTTGTTGCTGAGGATTATGTTATTTGTGCCATACTTCATCTGAGTTTTCAACAGTAAAGACTTTAATTTTGGACACTAAACCAGTTGCTCCAGTGTATTTTTTTTAGCACATACAGGATTCACAGTGAGGATAAGTATCCATATCCCTCTCCCAGGGCAAGAAAGTAATAAAAGAGTCACCCCTGACACACCTTGTCTTGAAAGGAAAACCTTCCCCCCCCCCCCCCCCACACAACCATGAATCCAGGCCTTGAGGGTTTAGAGGCTGTTTGAGCAAGTCAGGAGTGGTTCCAGCCCCTCCCCCCCAAAAAAAAAAAATTGTCTCTATTATGGCCCTATTGGAGTACAGTCCGCATCTGGGGATGGGGTTACAAAAAGGAAAGCATATCCCTAGTGAATGTGCATGAAAATGTAATATCCCACATCTGCACTGATAGTTAAAAATGAGTTCTCTATAATATTGTCAAAGTCTAGGGTTATGCTGTATCCCTAAACGAGCAATTTTACTATACGACTTCCCTAAATTCTATGTTGGGTTTTGCCTTATAAAAATATCAAGCTAGATAACCAATATTAACTTTATTACATTTTCCTGTACTTGGTAATACATTTTGCCTCTATTTACAGTCTTATACAAAAAATAATTGTTAGTTTAGCTAATATGAAAGTAATTAAAATAGGTTACATATCAGATAACATCCAGCACTAAAGTTTGCAGACCAAACTATTATCTGATTAAAGATATGTGGGAATTATGATTTTGAATGAAGGAATATCAAAATAATACAATTTCTCACTCCATTAATTTTTTGGTCTATTGAAAATTACAATTTCTAGGCTGCTCATAATAAATGCCCAACAACTTCTAATAATAAACTTTAAAAATTGTAATTAGAGGATTAATAGCCCTAACTTTAATGAGCTCCAGCTGGTCTAATACTTCTTGCCTTCAGGACGTTCTGGTTTGGCATCAGACTTGAGGAACATTCCATGCTAATTATATGTGAAGAGACAAAAAAAGTGAAACTTGGCTAAGTTGATACATTCTCTACTTTTGATAAATTTTCTGTTTCAAAATAATAATAAAAAGACTTGGATCTTTTTCTAGGTTATAAATCACCACGGGTCATTACTACCTGTACAAATAGTTCGTGTTTCCTGGGCATCATATGTGTTGATCGTAAACCTTTTATTGGATATGTTTTTATGGCTCTAGCCCAACAGGGGATTTTTTTGGAAATAAAGTTTGTATGAAAGCATTCAAACCAGATAAAAGATTATCTATTTCACATTTTCCTTGTTGATTGTCACAGAGATTTCTAAGCAAGTTGACCTATAAAACTGTAGATAATAGAGTAGGAAGGTTTATAGGTATAGTTTTATGAGTTAGGGCAATTTATTTAACAGAAAGAATGAATATATGTCAGAAACCTTGCACCAGGAAGCATAAAACAATATTATCTGGATAACAAACAATTCATTGATATGATATTAGGGACAACAGCAAGCCTAACAAAATAACACATTATGATCTTATGTCGCAACAAGGACATGCTTTAATTTCAAACTTGTCACAGTATTAATGACAGGATTATTATAAAGTGATTTAATCTAGCTGTTATTTAATATAAGAGACTTGAACCAACCAAATTCATTTTGGCCTCTGGGGTTGAATATTAAGAAAAAAAAGAATGTTAATTATTCTGAAAGCAAACATTGAAAAGATAGTTAGCCTGCCAACAAATATTCTAGTTATCATATGCAGGGAGAGCAGCCACCATAAAAACTTCATTAATACCCATCACTCCAAGGCTGGATCTGGATCTGGATCCAGGGAGCTATGCCTTCATCCCCTTCCCCAGACTGGGATCACTGAAAATTTGTATTTCAAAAACAACTTATTCTACATATTCATAATACAATATTAAGTTGATTCTGTAGTTACCTCCCAAGAGGGAAGTCATTATGGTGGTGTCTTTATGCATGTACAAGTTTTTAAAGTTATTCTCATATCCTGAAGTCTTGACATAATCATAATTATTTGTCAGTTTCTAATTAATTAAATTGCAGAAAATAAAGAGCTCAATATTCAAAGGCATTTAGCCATATAACTCACTAGTGAAAGGGGGATGTTCAGGTCAGGGCCATTTAGAAAAATGGTGCTGATTGGGTCCAGGGCTAGGAGGTGTCATGGGATCCCTTTGAGGGAGCTTCAAGTTTATAAGTTTGGAGCTACAGGAGAGGGATCAGGGATGGGGTGCTTGGGGTGGGGAGGCACTATATCCCTAGTATCATGATGTATGAATGTATGGGGAAAGGGGAGTGGGGTACTATTTTGTGTGGACAGAGTAGGGGATTTGGGGGGGTCTGTCGCAAAGTGTGAAGTGTAATTTTTTTTTTAAACTTAGGGTGTTGATGCTGTCACTTTATGTGGCCCTGTGTTGAGCTGGGGTCAGTCTTGACCCCCCAGCTCAACTCTTACTTTTGTCAGGCTAGTTTTCAGCAGCCACCCCCTTAAGGCGAAGGTGGTCATATAGAGACTGTGGGCCCTTGGACCAAGATGAAAATTGGTGCTACCACTGAGGGATGGCCCCCAATGGTCCTCATCACCGGCTGGCAGTGCAGGTGAGAACGACCCAGCTGGAGCTTCACCTATTCCAGCCCTTGTTCCCTCAGGTTGAGCCCTTGGGTGCCGGGGACAGCAGGTCTTAGGAGTGTATCACCTTGATGGAGTCTGGAGCAGCGGCAAGCAGAGCCGAAGTCAGGAGTCCGGGTCATGGCTGTCTGCGGAGGTGCAGAACGATAGTCCAATCCAAAGATTTGGGGCAGGCCGCAGACCAGCAAGATGAGGAACCAGGCCAAGACAGGCAGCAGACAAGAAAAGATGAGGCAGTAAGCCAAAGTCAGAACCAGGAGATCAAGCTGAGGATGGAAGCACAGGAACTGGAGGACGAGGAAAGGAATGGAGACAGAAACACTGGGATGGACAGGAACGCAAGAGCTGGAATCACCAGAACAGGATTCAGGAACCAAGGACAGGACCAGGAGCAGGAGCAGGATCAGGAACAAGAACCGAAGACAGGAACTTGGAGACGTCAGGAACAGCAACTATCACTCCGAGGAGGTGGACTTGTTGCCAAGGCGAAGAACTGAGGACTGATGCAGGGTTTAAATACCCCTCAGTCCTGACATCATCCATCGGGGCTGGGCCAAAGTTTCCCACTGCGGCCCCTTTTAGAGGCGGGACCTTCCACATGCGTGCGCCTAAGGAGAGGCCTGCTGGAGGGAGTATGGCATCATCCAGAGCTGCGTGAGAGGTCCGCGGATGGCCAGCTCTGGAGCGGAGCATATCGCATCAGCTGGGGAAGAGCCTGTAGTGCATTGGAGGAGGTAGAGGGGACTGGCGGTGGCCTGCCACGGCTGGGAACCACAACAGTACCCTCCCTTTATGCCCCCTCACAGAAGGACCAGGTTTGTTGGGGTGAGTATGGTTGAAGTGCAGGATCAAAGATTTGTCCAGGATATTCGAGGACGGTTCCCAGGAGTTCTCCTCAGGACCAAATCCTTCCCAGGAAATCAACTCCTAACACCTGTCACTTTGTTGCACATCCAGTATCTCTTAGACTTGGAAGATTGGATCTTCTTCAGAGGAGACCTCCAGAGTCTTGGGTGGTGTGGCATGGAACAAGGAAAGCACCAATGGTTTTAACAGGGACATGTGGAAGGAGTTATGTATCTGTAAACCGGCGGGAAGACTTAGGTGATAAGTCATGGACCCATCCGCTCGCTAACTGAGAACGGTCCAATGTATTATTTATTTATTTTTTATTTATTTAGCATTTTTTTATATACCGAGGTATAGCAGAACCTGCCTTCACTCCGGTTTACATTTACAACAACCTGTTACATTTAAAGCATTTAACAGAAAAAACAGAAACTGGTTCTGAACAATTGATTAATATCAATCAATAAATACAATATAGTTAGGTATATATCTGTGCTCAAAGCATGTAAGGGGATAGCTGATACAGAGAAAAATCAAGAAGGTTTCTGTGAGTCAAAGTGGTAGTCGTTGGAGGGAGATTGCATGTCCAAGGTGGGACACGCCAAGGGAGTGGACTGCAGTCTTATCCTATACTGTCTTTGAGTGTTTGACTGAGTAGCCAAGTTTTAAGATCTTTTTTTAAAAGATTTAAAGTTTTAAATTTAAATTTTAGATTTAAAGATTTAAAGATTTATTAGGGAGCAAGTCTCATCGAAGGGACCCAAAGGCGAATGTGGTATGTGCTTAGTAGAGATGTGAATCGTGTCCTCGATCGTCTTAACGATCGATTTCGGCTGGGAGGGGGAGGGAATCATATTGTTGCCGTTTGGGTGTTTAAAGTATCGTGAAAATCGTGAAAATCGTGAGCCGGCACACTAAAACCCCCTAAAACCCACCCCCGACCCTTTAAATTAAATCCCCCACCCTCCCGAACCCCCCCCCAAATGCCTTAAATTACCTGGGGGTCCAGCGGTGGTCCGGAACGGCAGCGGTCCGGAACGGCCTCCTGCAATTGAATCGTGTTGTCTTCAGCCGGCGCCATTTTTCAAAATGGCGGCGCAAAATGGCGGCGGCCATAGACCAACATGATTCGACTGCAGGAGGTCATTCTGGACCCCCGCTGGACTTTTGGCAAGTCTTGTGGGGGTCAGGAGGCCCCCCCAAGCTGGCCAAAAGTCCCTGGGGGTCCAGTGGGGGTCTGGAAAATGATCTCCTGCCGCAAATCGTTTTCCATACGGAAAATGGCGCCGACAGGAGATCAACTGCAGGAGGTCATTCAGCGGCGGTCCGGAACCCCCGCTGAACAACATCCTGCAGTCGATCTCCTGCCGGCGCCATTTTCCGTACGGAAAACGATTTGCGGCAGGAGATCGTTTTCCGGACCCCCGCTGGACCCCCAGGGACTTTTGGCCAGCTTGGGGGGGCCTCCTGACCCCCACAAGACTTGCCAAAAGTCCAGCGGGGGTCCGGAACGACCTCCTGCAGTCGAATCGTGTTGGTCTATGGCCGCCACCATTTAGCGCCACCATTATGAAAAATGGCGCCGGCTGAAGACAACACGATTCAATTGCAGGAGGCCGTTCCGGACCGCTGCCGTTCCGGACCGCCGCTGGACCCCCAGGTAATTTAAGGCATTTGGGGGGGGGGGGTTTCGGGAGGGTGGGGGATTTAATTTAAAGGGTCGGGGGTGGGTTTTAGGGGGTTTTAGTGTGCTGGTTTTCCTGCCCTCCCCCTTCCCCCGATTTACGATTTTTTGACGATAAATCGGGGGAATTGGTATTGTATCGTGGCCCTAATGATTTTTGACGATTTAAAATATATCGGACGATATTTTAAATCGTCAAAAAATGATTCACATCCCTAGTGCTTAGCCACACCCGATCCCCCAGTGTGAAGAGGGGAGCCAGGCGATGGTATTTATCTGTCATTTGCTTAGCAGTATTGGCGGCTTTCAGGAGGTTGCCATTGCTGGTGTTCCATAAGACGGATTTAACTACTGCCTTGTTATAACACTATAGCACTACTCTTTGGTGGCTAAAAGTACCGCCCCAGATTGGCACGGCAACAATGATGGGAAAAAGCTCAAGAAATGTGATATTCCTGGTTAGGCTGCACATAGTCAAACTGTCCAGCCTGCGAGCTGCACACCAATCACCCCTAAAATAGACAGCAAAATGTTAAGCGCCATGCCATTTTCTATTGATGCTTATGTCCAGGGATACAAGAACACTTAGATTCTGTAGAAAGCATAATTTTTTTATTGATCAATATAAGTATTCTTGGGAGATGCTGATGCCATGTCTCTAACAAACTGACTACCAGCATCTCATCATATACAGGAAGTGATCCTTCTTTTATAGATAACATACAATATTGTAGAAGATTCTAGAGTTGAGTGACTGCCTAGAAAATAATTTACATAGGTTGTCATGTCAACAACATGATAAGATCTTCCCTAGCTACCCCTGAGTATTTCTCCAAGGTGGGACCCATTTACCATCACTCTTTAGATAGTCCTTTGTTCTGTTAGAATCTTGCTGGTCAGGGCAATTAACACATCTGTGGCTGTGTTATAGAAACCCCTGAGAAAGAGTGCCTCTATTGTGACAGTATAGCCTGAAGTTCCCTCCGTTGGTTTCTGCTTTGTGTGACCCTATAATTAGGAATCACAGTATAGCGCCAGCTTCAACTGCCTGTCCAGGTGTCCTGGGAATTCTTGCAGGTCAGCTCAGCAAGTCACTTTGAGGTCACATAGTCTAAGAGAGCAGAGGAATGCCTCCTCATGTGTCAAATTATAACTGAAGGTCATTTCTGCTGACCAAGCTTCTAAGCCAGGCTGAGACACCATTGAAATCCCTGAGGAATGTGGACCAAAGCTTCAGGTCCTCCTTGATGAGCCTGCTAACCCACAAGTGATAATGGCCATGAATCAGGCCTACCGTGGACAGCAAAGGTTAGGCTGCCTACAAGGAACCTCATGTGTCTCAGCATGACTTTCCTGATGCACAAGGTGGTGGCCATCTAACAGTTTTACTACTTTGCTGCGTGACAGCCTGGATTCCATATGAGTGGAATCAAGCACAATCCCCAGGAAAGTTAGGGCAGTTACTGGGCCAAGAGACTTATCGTCTGCCAAAGGAACACCACATATGATCAGCAGAACTTAATTATGTGTTCAGTGAAAAATAATTTTCTCTGATTCATTTTAAATGTGCTTCTTCCTAATTTCATAGAGTTCCCTCTAGTCCTTCTATTATCCAAAAGAGTAAATAACCGGTCCACATTTACCTGTTCTAGACCTCTCATGACTTTAAAGACCTCTACCACATCCCCCTTCAGCTGTATCTTCTCCAAGCTGAACAGTCCTAACCTCTATAGCCTTTCTTCACAGGGGAGCTGTTCCATCCCCTTAATCATTTTGGTCACCCTTCTCTGTACCTGTTTAGAGGCGGCTACTAGAATTGTACACGGTATTCAAGGTGCGATCTCACCATGGAGCGATCCAAAGGTATTATGATATTTTACATTTTATTCACCATTCCCTTCCTAATAATTCCTAACATGCTGTTTGCTTTTTTGATATCTGCAGCACACTCAGCTGATGATTTCAATGTATTATCTACTATGATGCCTATATCTTTTTCCTGGGTGGTAGCTCCTAATATGGAACCAAACATTGTGTAACTACAGTATGGGTTATTTTTCCCTATATGCATTACCTTGCACTTATCCACAATAAATTTCATCTGCCATTTGGATGCCCAATCTTCCAGTCTCGCAAGTTCCTCTTGCAATTTATCACAATCTGCTTGTGATTTAACTACTCTAAATAATTTTGTATCATCTGCAAATTTGATAATCTCACTCATCGTATTCATTTACAGATCATTTATAAATATATTGAAAAGCACTGGTCCAAGTACAGATCACTGATGCACTCCACTGTTTACCCTTTTCCACTGAGAAATTTGACCATTTAATCCTACTCTCTGTTTCCTGTCTTTTAACCAGTTTGTAATTCACGAAAGACATCACCTCCTATCCCATGACATTTTCGTTTTTTTGGAAGCCTCTCATGAGGGACTTTGTCAAATGCCTTCTGAAAATCCAAATACACTACATCTACTGGTTCACCTTTATCAGCATGTTTATTAACTCCTTCAAAAAAATGAAGCAGATTTGTGAAGCAAGACTTCCCTTGGGCAAATCCAAGCTGACTATGTTCCATTAAACTATGTCTTCCTTTATGCTCTGTGATTTTGTTCTTTAGAATATTTTCCACTATTTTTCCTGGCACTGAAATCAGACTGTTGTAATTATGTGTGTTTGTGGATCCTTGGGTGCTGTGGAGGTGACCACGCCCATGGGGGGTAACCACGTGAGGAGCCACAGCACTAGGCTAGACTCGTACTATACAAACACAAGAGTTCTTTTATTAAACAGCTTGAAGAGAACCACCAGAGGTGGCAGTAGTGAGGCATTCTAGTAGTTGCAGTCTCAGGGATCTCGGCAAAGGGAGCCCTTCTCTCCTTGATGACATCAGGAGGTTCCACAGCAGGTCTCCCAATGAGGAGATACTGTGGATGAGATAGACTGAGAGTTAGAGTACTCACTAGTACTCACTAGGTGTTTGCTGTTGATATGCAATTCCACCAGGTCTGTTGTAGTAGGTACAGGCACCAAGGCAGGGAGAGCAGGCCCTCGAGGAGCGAGTACCTGTTCTCTGTAAGGCACCTGAAATAAAGCAGAGGGCCCCCGAGGAGTACCAGGTGCAAACAAAAGTACACTTGGGGGGGGGGGGGTCAGGAGGGGCCCCCTCCTGACCCCCCCAAGGCTTGCCAATAATCCCTGGGGGTCCAGCGGGGGTCCGGGAGCGATTTCGTTGTCGGCTGCCAGAAATCAAAATGGCGCCGATAGCCTTTGCCTATACTATGTCACAGGGGCTTTCGGCGCCATTGGTCGGTTCTCCTACCATGTGACAGGGGCTGACCAATGGCGCCGGTAGCCCCTGTGACATAGTAGTTCAGAGGCTGTTCGGCACCATTTTGAGCAAGGCTGACAATGGTGCACATGTGCACGGAGGAACAAATGGCACCCGGGACCCCGCTGGACCACCAGGGATGTTGGTAAGTCTTGGGTAGGGATCGGGATGGGGGGGTGGTTGTATTATAGTTAATCTTAATGTTTGGGGTGGTTTGGGGTGGTTTTTAATTTGGAAAAAAAAATGTGCCTCTCTCCCCATGCAAACCCGAAAAATGGATTTTCCCCGAAGTTCGGTGAAAATCCTTTTCGGGTTTCGGGGCCCCCCGAACCACGACGAACTAGGCAATTTCGTTGTAATTGCCTAGTTTGTGATAAACGATTGCACATCTCTAGTCTACAGTCGTCCTTTAGCTACCTCTGCTCAATCAGTGTATACAGACTGTGAAGAAATTGTTAGGGTACAAGCTTAAGGAAAACAATATATTTAAATCCCAGGGATTCAGATGTCACTGCATATACATACTATCTGACACAGAGTTGCAATAGCTAGCTATCAAAATAAGACTTTTACGCATCTATAACTTTCAGCCAGTAGAACTAATCACATGCTCATATTCTTGAGGCCTAGAAAATCCCTTCATTGAACAAGCAAAAAAATATTTCTCTTACATCATACCTTTTAGAGGCTTCAGGCAGCTCCCAGCAGAAAGCCATAACTCTCTCCTTGGAGGTAAACAATGCAGACCCTCCTCAACATCTTCAATGTGTTGAACATGCAATGGAGTAGAAGACTGACTTGCTTGAAGATATTTAATAGAGCTAGTATAGCAGCTGGAGGTTCAGGCGATGTGGGATTTTCCCAGCTAGTTCTAATTGACAGAGAATTGACATTACAAGGGGATGGAGAGGAACAAGAAATGTGTGAAATTTAAAATATAGCATGGATCCTTTTAGAGAGAAAAGGCACATAGAAATAAATAGTAGTTACAGACTCTCTATATAAATGTCCATGAGCAGATGAAGAGAATAGAAAAGATTCCTAGGCTTAATCTTCAACACCTCAGTTCCCTGAACTACCTTGTACTGGGCCAATAGCAGCTGCATGGACAAGTCCACTCCAGGGATTGGCCACTTAGTAAGTCTTAGGAAGAATGCTGGATCTGGATTGCAAGGTCACAGAAAATATCATCCCAATCATGCACCAGTGATAATCAACCCACTCTTCCACACTCTGACACAGTCGGGTGATAATGCTCTCTTCAATGATTAAGCATAAGCTTGAAAAGCCTCCCCTTGATTGCTTAATGATCCTCAGGCGTATCACAGTGGATATCATTCTTGTTCCCCTCCATCCCCATGTAATGTCAATTCTCTATCAATCAGAACTAGCTGGGTAAAATCCCACATCGCCTGAACCTCCAGCTGCTATACTAGCTCTGTTAAATATCTTCAAGCAAGTCAGTCTTTTACTCCATTGGATGTTCAACACATTTAAGAGGTTGGGGGGCCTGCATTGTATATCTGCAAGGAGAGAGTTATGGTTTTCTGCTGGGAGCTGCCTGAAGCTTCCAAGGGGCATGAGATAAACACTGTGGATCCTTAAAGGCTAGAGGATGGGAATGAAGAGAAGAGCCATGGGGGTGGAATACTGGAGTGGAGGCTACTACCTGGTGATTACTACCCTTACTCAATAAGCCTTTGCACAGTTAATGCAACTCCAACTTTTCTCTCTGTTTCAACGGCAAGGGGAAAAAAGGATTTACATTCAGATAACAACCAACAAGGACTGAACTTCACAATCTGGGTAAACAAATATGTGTGGGGGTAGCTTGCTTATTACGGCAGTTACTACCCTAAACCAATTAAGCCTGATACATCACTTTGAATGCATATACATCACTGCTCTTTGTTTCAATGGCAGGGGGAAATGTGGAAAACAGGATTTACATTCAGACAAAATCCAACAATAGGGATGTGCAGCAGGGACGGATTCGTTCTACTTGGTATTCGTATTCGTCGGGATCCAAATCCATTGCATCCATTCTCGTGAGACCCCGATCCATTCATTAGTTACATTGGTCCAGCGGGGGTCCTGGAGTGATCTCCTGCACTCGGGCTGTTGGCTGCCGGTATTCAAAATGGCACTGATAGCCTTTGTCCTTTCTATGTCACAGGGGCTACCGGTGCCATTGGTCAGCCCCTGTCACATGGTAGGAGCAATGGACAGCTGGTGCCATTGGTCGGCCCCTATCACATGGTAGGAGCTCAAGATGGTGCCGGTTCTCCATTGCTCCTACCATGTGGCAGGGGCCGACCATTTTGAATACTGGCAGCAGATCACCTTTGCCTTCACTATGTCACAGGGGCCGACCATCGGTACCTGTGACATAGTGAGGGCAAAGGCGATCGGCGCCATTTTGAGTACTGGCATCGGACGGCCGGCATGCAGGAGGTCGCTCCCAGACCCCCGCTGGACTTTTGGCAAGTCTTGTGGGGGTCAGGAGGCCCCCCAAAGCTGGCCAAAAGTCCCTGGGGGTCCAACGGGGGTCCCAGAGCGACCTCCTGCATGCCAGCTGTCCGATGCCAGTACTCAAAATGGCGCCGATAGCCTTTGCCCATACTATGTCACAGTGGCTACCGGTGCCATTGGTCAGCCCCTGTCACATGGTAGGAGCACAAGATGGCGCCGATGACCATGTGACAGGGGCTGACCAATAGCACCGGTAGCCCCTGTGACAAAGGCTATCGGTGCCATGATGAAACCAGTACCGAGGGTGTGAGAGTGCAGGGGATGGTTCCGGACTCCCCGCTGGACCACCAGGGAGTTTTGGTAAGTTTTGGGGGGGTCAGGAGGGTGAGGGGTTGTAGTTAATTTTAATTTTAGCTGGGGCACGAATAGAAATCTCCGTATTAACGCATCAGGGCGCCATACGGCCGAATGCAACATATCTGCTCCCCGATGAATTCGAATCACAAATGCAACATATGGCGTCCCTCTGCACATCCCTAGAGCACAGTATATAGCATAGTAAAATTTGGGTACCCAAGACAGTTTTTTCTGGATTGTACCTTATCATAAACATGGTTGCTGTTACTTTATACACTAGTGCACAGCTGAATCACTAAAAAGCATCCTTGTTTAATGGAAATGCAAGCTTTCTATATAGGCTATAAATACTAGAGCAGTCTACTGATATCCATCATACACTTTTTTCTGTGAGACAGTAAATGCTTCCTAAAACTAATGACCCTATAATCATTTTGCTCACCTATGGTATAAATAAATATTAATGGTTAGATGTCTACCTATCGGTACACACACATTATAAACTAAGAAGCAGTTTGCTGTCATCTCCTGATTCACCACACAGAACAGTTTTCTGGGTCAACTCTGGAAACATTCCAGGATTGGCTATTCTCCACACACAGCTAGACTTTCTATGCTAGTGCTCAAAGGAATTTATTTTGCATGGGAAAGCGTTCTGTGATATTCATGGGGTGTTAGAAGTTATGCTGTCTGAAATAATACAGCAGCATTTTTCTAAATACGGGTAAGCAAAGTATAAGCTAAAATGTTTGTTGCATAGTAGGGATGTGAATCGTGTCCTCGATCGTCTTAACGATCGATTTCGGCTGGGAGGGGGAGGGAATCGTATTGTTGCCGTTTGGGGGGTAAAATATCGTGAAAAATCGTTAAAAATCGTTAAAAATCGAAAAACCGGCACATTAAAACCCCCTAAAACCCACCCCCGACCCT